>NC_062192.1:5488276-5518276 GCF_912470025.1 Vespa velutina | reverse complement strand
TTTTGTCTCTCTCTTTCTTTCTTTTTTTTTTTTTTCGTCTTTCTTCTCTCCCTTCCTCACGACTCATGCGTACAATTCGTTACAATACAGCGAGAAAAATGGAGCAATGCGTTATTCACTTTCTCGTGTTAAATGTGAAAAAAAATTCTTCTCGAAATTTTTATATTTAGTGGAAGCTCGATGCTAAAAAAAAAAAGAAAAGATAAGAAAAGAAAATATGTAAAAGAATTAAACGAGCCAGTAAATTTTTTTTACTTCTGCATTATCTTCTTGACATATTTATTTTCTGTATCGGATAATCCTATAATTCGACTCGAAAAACGCGAAATAACGCATTGTAAAACATCAATGTGTATGTTAGTGTTTATGCGTGAGAATAAAAACGTGATATTCGTTAATACGTATGCATCAGTATGTATATATATATATATATATATATAGGTATTTTTAAAGATATTTGATCTGATTAATAATCCGTAATATAATCGTGATAATGAAATTTTTATAACGAGTATCGTATGCAGAATATTTACCATACTTTATAAGATTTCATTTTTCTCTTTTCGTTTTTTTCTTTTTCCTTCTCATAGCCTTACTCTTTCGCGTCTTCCCTACTCTCCATTCTATTTAACATATTTCTATATATCTTTTTTATAATTTAATTTATTCTCTTTTTCTTCTTCTTTTTCTTTATCTTTTTTTCCGTTTTTTTTCTTTTTTTATTATTATTATTTATTAGCTATATAACTTTTTTTTTCTCGTTTTCTCTCTCAATCTCACGCATTCTAATCGTTTTCATTACATGTTAACAATTTGAATGGCTAAGCAATAACAACACCAATGGACGAAACGATCGATAGCTTGTTCACTTGAGAAAAGTGAACGTTCGCATTCATTTATGTCATTTCTTATTTATAACTAATGTTTGGTTTTAGTCTAAATTTTATTAAATTCCGTATATAACATATATATATATATATATATATATATATATATATATATATATATAATCGCATTATTTTTGTCAATATTTTTACGAAATGCGATATATTTTCCATAGGAGATACTTTCAAAGAGATCCCGTTGAAAAACTTTCTCGAATAATTCTCGAGAAAATTTAATTCATAAAAGGATCTTCGCCGATGAGGATAAACGATTTACATATTTGCATAATTTCCTTTATCCGTTAGTCTAATGTTTAAAGTTTAAGAGAAGAAGGTCGTAAATTTATAAATCTTCTTATTACGAATAATCCTATCACAAAAATACAGAGAGATAATATCAAAATGTATTGACCATTCATTATTTTTCTAAATGTTATTTGTTTTCTATTTTATTTTTCTTTTTTAAACGTTTTTTCCATTTTCTTTAATTTTCTTTTCCCCCTTTTACAGATCATGTTTGTTTGTTTGTTTTTTTTTAAACAGATTATTCCCACCAACGAGGCATCATCATTCAATCATTTTTCTCAATAAGAAATATATTATGTGTTGTTGGTCGCTCGTCCAAATTCTTTTATTTATATATTTGTTTTCTTTCTTTCTTTCTTTCTTTCTTTTTTTCCTTTTTTTTTTTTTTTTTTTAATATCGATCAAATCCCGATAATTCCGACAAGTGAAAAGAAAATCTAAGAAGGGTTTCTATGAAATGTGATGGATCAGAAACACTCAATCCGTAAAAAAATCATTCATAACTCGCATAGATATTTAATAAAAAATTAACATATTAGACAAATTAGATACGGGATTTCCATTAAGAAGTCACGTCTGTAAATACTAATTATTTCTTGTGAAAGATTTGTACTCGTTAAGATATCATCGCGTCGATTAATGTGTTCCATTTGTGCCGACGGTTGGAATCTCCTTTACCGCCATAACGATTTGTTTTGCGAATAAAACAAAATAGGAATTATTCTTTCGTCTCGACGTTCTGTTTCGTGAATGAAGAAAAAAAAAGAAAAAAAAAGAAAAAAGAAAAGAAGAAAGAAATAATAATCGTAATAAAAATGAACGACGAGAATGATTTAACATCATCACGAAGGTCTTGGGTTCATCGAGTATAAATTATTAACACACCAGCAAGCATTGTAGTCGATAATAGAGAGATATCAAGCAGAGAGATCATCTTTGGACATGGCAATTTTTTGTCAAAATTCATTTCTTACATATCCGATCAATGAAAGAACGTATTCCTATTTATAATACTAAAGGATAGATATTTTTTGTTGCGAGCAAGATCGTTTAACACGTCAGCTGTATCTCACGAAGATAGTATATATATATATATATATATATATATATATATATAGAGATATATATTTATATATCTATCTATCTACCTATCTATCTCTCTCTCTCTCTTTTTATCATTCCCATTGCCCCCACCTCCTTCCCAACCCCCATTTTTGCCCCAGTTATCGATCGAGTAAGTTCATTGGGACGACCTTCAAAAAAGAGATAGACGCACATTGGTCGGTCTTCACGACGGAAAAACGATGAGATGCTTCTTCCTTCTCAATCTTCATCCAGTTGATCATCAGTCGTCTATCAATCGACGTCGACGACTTGATCCGGATTATCGGTAGATTCTTTTCGATGTTTCAATCTCTTACGTAAGAGTACCGACTTTAATATACTGGATGACCTTGGACCCGCGACTTCCGGCCGCGGGCCATTCTGTTACGCCGCTTTGTGTCTTTTCCGTTGCTCTCTTTTCGCAGTATTTCCACCGCTAACACTCGAGCCTCCTCCTCTTTCACAATCAGCCGTAGGTAATGGCTTCAGTTCCCTGTACGAAAAAAAATGTTAAAAAAGAAAGAAAGAAAAAAAGAAATAAAAGAATCGACATTTTACGAGAAGAGACAGGCATCTTTTTGGGACGGTATTTGATGTTAACGAGCCTATTCGCTTACCTATAGTTAAGTATCTCTTCGTCGTCAGGTACTCGAGATATCAAATCTAGTACCTCGTTGTTAGGCACCGAATGTGGCCTCAAGATTTTCCTCGAGAATTTGTTCACACCCCAAACTAATATAAGATATCTTACTGGTATATAATAAAGTACAGCTGCACCGATTATGGTTAATGTCATAGCCAAATAACTGAGGTAAGGAATTGTGAAATTAAAGAGATTTTTTATTCTCTCGCAAAGACTGGCGATGTAACCAATAGAATTCTGTACGGTTTGTGTAACCTCCTGAATTGCCTGTAATCGTTCCTTCAGACTTTTCTTCTCTTCCTGCAAATGATATTTATCTTATCGTGTATCACATAATCTAAATCGCATGGATATCGATTAGATCGAAAGGACAACTGTCTGTAATCCTCACTTTATCTTTATCATCCTCGTCATCGTCATCATCACCTGGTGTTACCGGTCCATCATCGGACATCATTTCCGACGTATCTTGAAAATGCGGGCTCGTTTGATGCGTTAAAGACGCACCAGTAACCGCGGCGACCTGTCCGCAAATCCACTGATTGATTCCACTCCCATCCTCCATGTTAAGCTGGCCGATAGCAAAGAAACACGACATGCGGCATTGCAATCAAGTGATAGGATATTTCTATCAAGCGTGTCATAGTGAAAAATAAAAAGAGAACAAGAGAAAGAAAGAGAGAGAGAGAGAGAGAAAGAGAGAGAGAGAGAGAAAGAGAGAAAGAAAGAAAGAGTAAGAGAGAGAGAAAGAGAGAGAAAGAGAGAAAGACAGATCAAGATACTATGTATGTTAACGTGTAGAAAGGTAACGACGTAAACTACTACTATTTCTACTAGTAGTAAGATTACCGGTGGATCGACAGGTGTCAGAGTGGATGACAGTGGGCTGCTAAGGTATTCCGCTCGGATAGATTCCAGCTTATTTTTCATCCATGCTTAGTAATCTTCATTAGCCATTATTGTACAAAAATAGAGAGGTATAACGAAGTGGGCGAATACTAATGTATGTACATACAGATTATTCCAGCTCGATAGATACGTAATGTTTGAAAATGGATTTTTTTTTTTTTTTTGCTTTATTCACGATGCAATCAATCAAATGCAGGAGGATTCCGATCTACTTTTGGCGAACCTCTTGAAAACTAATCATAGTGCTCTAATTTTATAGTGATAAAACTCTATATTATATCAGTTTCTACTATAAAATTGTTGAAAAAATTTTTGGTTGGTTTATGGGATATATTCAATAAGATACGTATAGTTGCGATATCGGCACAGCGAGTGTTTTAAGCGATAGAGCGAGTTTAAGGGTTTGTTGTATTTACAGAAAGCGTTATTGTTGTAAGAAGCATTGCCTTACCAGGTAATATTTAAGAAGAATCAGTAACGCCAATGCTGGTATCATGTAAGGTTCGAAGTAATAACATCCAAGAACGAAGAGGGTCAGCGCAATGATACTTCTTGGTTTACTTTCCCACTCCCAGCAACTCCTGACCGTAGAAAGAAAGAAAAAAGAAATCGAATGTAAAATAGACAAAGGATGCTCTGTAAAGTTAATTATAATTTTTAAAGATATTATTATTTATTTCTATATGATATTTAGAATTTCAAGAAAAGCCACTCACTGTATATACTTTCCCATTTCGATGAAGAATAATATGATCGCTTTGAGCCTAAGTACATTTCTCAAAAAGACCTGTCTCTTAAACTTGATCTCAGGTTCCATATACTTCTTTTCCTTAGGATTTAAAGTTCTAATGCAAGCTCTGAATACGTTCCAAATTACAGTCATTTCCAGAAGAATCTGTGGTGAATTTCCCTTAGCACGACCTCTCAGTTTTTTATCCTTCAGAGCGTACCACCTTTTCTCTCCATTACGAATCCTTAATAAAGGAATAGCAACTTTACCAAGAAACTCAACTTTGTGATCCCTGTCCTCGTCATAAACGGTTACCTCTAGGACCGAATTTATGTCCTTTACGTTGCTTCACATAAAAAAAACAAAGAAAGTTATGATTCGAATTATATTAATATTTACATACATCAGATCAGGAAGAATTAAACAACTTACAAAGTGAAAATCTTTTGCCAATTAGGAGCCAATGTTTTATATTCAGTTTGCGTTTGCAATCTAGCATTCACCAATTCCAGGACGCAAAAAGGGTCACTCTTTCCCCCGAGATCAGCTGCTGCGAGACCTTGAGCTCGATATATCTGAAAAGCAATGAACACCGGGCGCCAGCTTGAAAGATCAATATCGATGGTACTTGATCAAGACGGATGAGAAAGCTTTAAAGAATTAATGGATATATAAACCAGATCTACTTTTCCCATTTAGAACGAGGAACAAGTTCTTTAAAAGCTTACAAAGAAAAATCTATTTATTAGTTATAAAGACTCGTCTCAGAAACATAGTCACTCTTAATATTGTATATTTAATGAACGGTCGACGTAAACGTCCTTGTTTTTTAATTCGAACGTTGAATCCAACTACGAAAGTCGAATACGATTACGTATCTTGACATACTAACTATCCTAACAAAGATAACTATTATCTGTTATTACCTTCACTGTCAGATGACCAACATCGCGAGGTCTCTGCAACGTATTTAATAAAGAATATCTTTGTATTAAATTAGTTCTCTCTCTAGGCGTTTCTTCATGTGCAGCTAAATCGCTAATAGTCTCGCTCGCTGTAGTTCCACTGATTGTTAACAGAAGAAAAATACTTCCGGAACCATCCTCGAGATCTCGCCATAATCGATGAGTAGTTTCTCGTTCCAACGTTGCTAAATTTATTACGGTTTTACCCATAATATCGTCCTGATGACTTCTATCACGATCCCAAACTGTTACTTCCAATTCCTGTCCTAGATAAGGGTCCTCGTAAAGATGAAGATCAAATTGTTCGAGCCACACAGGATTTAATGTCTTGTTCACCACTTTTGATTTGTATTTCTCCGTACCGAGGCTACAAATTAATCAAACTATTTAATGTCTTTTCGTTATTTTTCATAAAATGTTATAAATATCTTCTAGCTTTTTTTTTTTCTTTTTTAGAAAATAATTTTCAAAATCGTAATTGAGATTACTTATTTTATATATTTATCGTTAAATATCGTTTATATTTAGTAATAAGAAAAATATTGATAAAATACTGATTAAAACGTTCAATATATATTTGGCAATTCTTCATTTATATATACGTATCTATTTATATATTTACCGAAATTTAACGTAGGGATCGGACAAACCATCTATATCCATCGGCAACAAACTTTTTGCTTCGACCAGAACAATTGTTACCACCGAACTCCATATCTGCGATTTTAGTTTTCTATTCACGTCCGCCAATCGATTGGTTTTCTGAAAGTACTGAAATTCAAGAATCTCAAATTATTTATATTCTAAAATCATGTAAACATATATGTGTATGTATTCAAACAATGACGGTTACTGTGGGGGTGTAGTAGTGTAAAAAATTCTTTAAAAAAAAAAAAAACAAAAAAGAGGAATGTCGATACCCTTTGTATGTCTTCCATTTTTTCTTTGAAATTATCCATCAATCTATCAAACAATGGATTATTCGGTTTGATTTCTTTCAACCTCAAAAACCCTTCCGAATCTGTAAGCCGATTCCCAATAGTAGATACATCCTCGGCACTATGCGATCGGAAAGGTTTCTCGAGATTTTTCAAATGTGAAATTGCAATTGGTTCATCGACAGAAGATCGTTCTAATTTCGGCGAACCCATTCGAATTTTTCTTTTTGATTTTTCCTTCAAAACGCTTTCGATTTTTGGCTCCTCGTTGTCTCCTTCGGCCGCAGTGAATTTAAATTCGTAAGCCGTGCCCTTGAGATTAGTCTCTTGAGTCTTTTTAACATGAGATTTATCGTTCGTATCGGATTTGCATCGATCGATGATCCAATTCTCAATGGGTATCAACCACGGATGCTTTTCGATGTTATCCTCCCATATTTTTTCGACTCGATCCTCAAGCTTTTTCTCAACGGAGACTAATTTTTTATCTATCGAACTCTTCAATGCTCCTATTGTTCTCTTTTCCTTTTGTCTCTCGACTTTTTTCTCCTTTTCCACGCTCACTTTCCTAATCGAGGACGATGGTACCACCAATGGATCTAATACGATCAAAGTTTCCTCATGCTTAACCTTAGAATCATCCTTCGAGGTTCCCATCAAAGGAACTTTTTCATCAGAATGTTTTTTCAAATCAAAGTAAAAATTACTTGAAGAATTATTGTTCAATGGCAAACTATTTATTGTCGTTTCCGAATCAATATTTTTCGAGTTTTCAACAGGCACTTTTTCGTTCAACGCTGACACTTCCTTTGACGGACATTTATCGGTGTCCTTTTTCTTGGAATCATCCATGTTTTATCAATTTCTTTTTGTTTTTTTTCTTTTTCTTTTTTTTTATTTCTTTAACGAACGAAAGTAATCTTTTGATCGAATAAATTTAAATCCTTTCGAAAACGTAAAGAAATTTTGGAATTTACCTTTTCCGTTTCTATCCAATTTAATTGTAAAAAAGAAGTTATCTGCTTAGAAGAGATATCAAAATAATCCTTAGTTACGTATATATCTCTATCTGATTCTTCGACTTATTTACTTAAGCAATCGATCGAACTCATATTTCTACTCAGTATTAAACAAGTTTTCACTCTTTAATTTATTATCTTCATGATCAACGAAATTACTATTTCCTAGAATACAATCTCCATCTTATTTCCAAGAAAATAATAACTAGCCCAAAATAAAATCAGAGGTCACGAATTTTTTGCGTTCTTGAAATTTAAATATTTCTTTTCCTTAGAAGAAACAATTCGACTTGGTTTTAATTAATGATTCAAATGAATGCACATATATATATATATATGTATATATATATATATAAGTGGAAACTTTTCATTTCATATGACAGATATAATAGCACATTAAAATGATGATTCATACACGCATGTCAATTCACTGGTCATTCCATACCTGTTTATCTTTCGAACTTTTTCATAACTCGTATACAATACTTGTAAGAAAATATATTCTTGAGTCGATAATAACACAATGGCAGAAGGGCAACCGGGGTTATATAAAAAAAACACACTATTATTAAAATATATGACTCACTATGAAGAAGATCAAAAGATAAGACACAACAACTCGTTGAAGATCATTTAATAAACTCGTATCGTTCGTTTCTTTTATTGTTTTCTTTTTTTTTTTTCTTCTTCTTCTTCTTTTTCTCGTTGACAACAAAAGTAAGCTCGTAAATTTAAAATCCTTTTGAAATTGTTATGTCACACTTGTTATACCACATTTTATTATCCGTCATCGTCAAAATATGAACACATGTTGATAGAACATATCCTAGCATAGTCGTTTCGTTGCGAAAGGTTGACATTTCCCACGTAATACCCGCATCAGCAACTCTTCTTTGTGAAAATAAGTAACGTGAACGAGGAAACTTTATCGCGTAACGTTTGCGTTTCTACTGACACGTTCAACGCGTTTAACTTAATCGTACCAGGCGGCCACGAGTCCGTCTGCCTCTTTTCCCTCTCCACACGACGCACCAGGAAACTTATGTAGGATGGTAAACAAGTTTGATAACTGAGCCTGCCATCGTCCGTGTTGAGTAACCTCCTTGACTGTGCTCGTGAAATAGCGCTCAATTTAAATGGCTAGTATCTATTAGTTCAATATTTTTCAAAATTTGATTAATATTATAAATAAATGATCAATATTTATAATAAAAAGGCAATACGTAATATAAGTTACGCAACTCTGATGCAAATATGATACTTCATTATTTATACTGATCAAAATATTGACCATCGTATAAATTGATCATTTATTTTACAAAATATTTATCATTAGTTAATAAAAAATATTGACCAAATAAATATGTACTTATACTTAATCCTTGTTACTCTCGATCGAATTGCTTTGTTTTTTCTTTTTCTTTTCTTTATTTTTTTTTTTTTTTTTATCGTAAGTATAATTTTCACCATCGTGTAAAATAAGTTTTATACGCGATAAGTAAACAAGTCTTATGTATATACGATAAATTACGTTACTTTTACTAGTACGCAATACTTCTTTTTATTGTATTGTAAGAATTTTTTTTTACCTTACAATAAGACCTTATTTACAATAATAAATAAGTCTTATGTACAACTACAAATATTCAAGAAATTTATCAAAAATGAAGGAAATGTTTGTTAAAGTCCGCATGTTATCAATATCCGAAAGGAATACATTGAAACCTCTACGATGCAATCATCAGTTATAGATAATAAATTTCTTGAGTACATAAGCGGATAACAGGACAGAACGACCGTGACGTATACGGATACAGGCACCATACCAACGATCTATAAGCTTGACAAATTGTTCCATCAACGTTATAATACTAACATAATACGTAACGTGAAATAATTTTTTGAAGTAGAACAATATCACAAAGAATTTTAATGTTCGATGCTGATAATAAAACAAGAAAAATGGTTTAAATTGATGACATGCAAATTTCAATATTCAAATCAATTTTATAAAAATATTATGGAAAAAAAAATAATATAAACTTTCTCTAAACTCACTATTTTTAATGAAATTTAAAAATTCCCATATTATATATCATGATTTTTCTTTACAGATTTTTGCGCTCGTAAATCAACTTTTAGCAAATTTAATTTGATCCTTTAACAAAACAAACTCAACCGTTCAATATTATTGGTGGGTTATCTTTTGATTATTGATAATATAATGTAGATAAGATCTAGCGATAAGACACTACTATAGATAAGTTATTTTTGTTACACTACAAGTGGTTTTATTATGCATAAGTCATTATTTCTTCATACATCAATCTTAATATTTTTCAAATATAAATTAATAACAATATTGTTCGATTTTGACAATGTATTGCAATATTATAAATACAATCACATTTAGAAAAAACAAATTTAATTTGATTTTGATGCAGTGAACTATTGCAGGCAATCACGATACGATAAATCTTTAAAGAGTGATAAAAACTGTAACTCATCATAAAATTAAATGGTTGAGAAAATTTTTTAGAAAAATTCGTTCTAGTATTTTTATATAATTTTTATATAATTATGAATTGTCTTAATTACTATTAAATAAAAACTTTTATGTACTACATGTTTGTATTAAAAAATTTCAAATGTTAAAAAAAAAAAAATTTACATATTATATTTTTTACTATCGGAATTTAAAAAAAAAAAATTTGTAACAAAATTTGATTTTGCAAAAAGTCGAATTTGAGATGCAAAACCTGTACAAGTAAAGAATCAATCGTGAGTTTGTTTTTACATTCGATTCATCGAATAGTCATTAAAATGAAATCATCAAATTTGAAAAAAGCAATACCTGTTCCTTTTCCTGTTGATTTCTTGGCCATAGCGTAGCAGTGAGACAGATTTCACCCAAATGTTGCTTCGGCCTGGCTGGATCTTTTAATTCCAAAGTGACGTCTTGAGCATAGCCAAGATCGAATTGCGTCAAATCCAACTGAGCAGCTCCCATGAAGTCATCCTGGAGACCCCAGTCGTAATCGAAGACCTGTCGAAACGTCGAAGGTCGTTTGCTAGTCGAAAAAAAAAACAGCAAGAGAGGCAGATAAAACGATCGATACTCTGATTTTCTAACTGCTCTGTTGAAAGACATATTTGACATTGACTAGGATGAAGGATAAACGAACTAAGAAATAAACTAACTGACGAATATGTATAATAAGGGGATGAATTAATGATAATATACCTACCTTGATGGTAAGCGGTTGGAAAGGATCTTCTATTGGCAGAGTCACGCTTTCGTCCCAAACTGGATTTAAATCACGATGAACCGTTCGTGATTTGTGTAATAACCTTCCAGCAGACTTTATCTTCACGTAAGGATCGCTAGCACCTAAGATATCATATATAGATTACCTATATGTAATCTTTCTATATAAAATTTTTTCCATTAAGACGAACATAATCCTTCGAAATGATTCCTTTACCACATCTGTCCATGGCCATCAGATTGACACCCCTTCTAATGTGAAGACGAAGCTGAAAGAAAGCGTGCTGTCTCAATGCTATCTCCCTCCTCCGTATAATCTCGTCCTGAACGAAGGCCCCATCTTGATTCGACATGGAACCGCGTGCTTCCTCGCTCGTATTAACGTCCTTGAAACTCTGACGATTCAAAGATCCCTTCGAAGATCCATCGCTACATTTTCCAGGACTATCCTCTTGCAGGGTTAAGATTTTTTCTCTTCCTACTCGTGTCAGCGGTGATTCTAAAGATATTTTTTATCAGTAGATAATGCATATGTAATGTTTCAAGACCGTTATAGCTAAGAACGAAATATGCTTTTCTTTTCTGTTTCCTTTGGTTTTATCGTTTTAATATTGTAATGTTCTTCCAAGAATAAGAATAGAATTATTCAGGACAGCAATCAAGTAAATCTCTGTTTATTATTCCGTCAGAATTATTTCGATATAATCTATGGATGAAAGAATAATCAAACAAAGGAAGGCCTTTTTAATTTCTTTTAGCATCACCCGTAATATAAATTTCCATATTTAGTGGAAGAGAAGATAAAAGGGTACTCCCTCTAAGTACTACGTAAAGAGTGTATAGAGGGTGTGCTAAAAAAACGAGCAAAGTCATTGCATATTGCATTAGAAAGTGTCAAGGAGCGTGTCAAAACTTCATGGAATTTTTGTTGAAACTTTCATCAAAATTAAAATCATTTTTTGTCATTAAGTTAAGCATATTAAATTGTAATTATAAATAAATGTTATCGTTTATAATTAATACTATTATTTATAATTATATACACATATATATATCATTATTATTATTTTTTCGAATATTTTAAAGTTAACAAATATTCAGGGACAAGATTATAAAGAAAACAGTATAAAAAATATTGTCGCCGACCGTGACAAATTTTGCAATATGTTACTTTCATTTTTACGAATTTTTATTTATTAATGATTTTACAAGAGTATTTCGAGTTATTACTTGATCACATTATGCAATTATTTATCATTGCATGATTACAATGAAAAACTCAACTGTGACCTCTAAGATAAAATGCACAATATTCAATACAAATACAAAAAAAAAAAAAAAAAAAGAGAAAAAAATATTTTTTAAACAATAAAAAAAATAATAAAACCTACCGGGATGTTTGAGACAATGCCTGGCTGGACTTTGTGTGGCCGATGAACTCCTGCTATGTTCGGAGGAATAATCAGCCGTATAATCAGACTCGATGCCAGGTGTCTTAAAGCTTGTTGACTCTTGGGTCGTTGGTACTCCGCCACCATCCTTCGATTTTTTTCGTTCTTTGCTACGGCTACGAGACCAGCGGCTTTTCAGAGTCGCAAAGAATGTGTGCGTACGCTGTGCCACCGACGTCGCGTGTCGATGATGCCGGTGGTGATGTATCACCCCGGACTCACCACCGACCTCGCCGCGCCGCGACGGCGAGAGTTTCTCGATTTCGTTGTTCCGGAGCTCCGTGGCGCTTTTCGAAAGCTGTCTGCTCCCGTTCAAATTCAGTCTGGATCTTTCCTCTGTCGTGTTATCTGAACATGTGATCCACAACCATATTTTTTTCATATTCTTTCCTCTTTTTTTGTTCTTTTTTTTACTTTCATTCATTTTTAGGCACGACCGAAGACAGTTCATATTCGTATTAAAATCTAAACGTATATATATATATATATATATATATATATATGTGTGTGTGTGTGTGTGTGTGTGTGTGTGTGTGTGTGTGTGTGTGTGTGTGTGTGTGTGTGTGTGTGTGTGTGTGTGTGTGTGTGTGTGTGTGTGTGTGTGTGTGTGTGTGTGTGTGTGTGTGTGTGTGTGTGTGTGTGTGTGTACATATATATGTATGTAGCAGTGTGTCTCTATGTCCAGTCCACCATCTAAATGACTGAATTAGATCAATTAGAAATTTATACAAAAAATAAGATTACTTGCAAGATCCATAAGCAATTCCGGTACGATCCAACATCCTGTTTTAAAATGGCAGTATTTTCAAAAATTAAAAAATTCTTCAAAAAAAAAAATCATATATACAATGGAAAGAAATCAAATTCTATAGGGATATGTAAAATAAGTGTCGTGCATAATAATGAATTTCTTTGAAATTTTTTATAATAACGATCAGAAAATGGCGGTGGAAAGAACATTTTAATTGGTTTATTTAAAGAAAAATCTCTATCTAACTTTCATGTTTCTTAATAAAATTTTATACGTAATATATTTCGACGCATGCATATTCATTCACAATTGTGGGGACGTATGTATATGTGTGCACGTGTGCGCAAGCAAGCACATATCAGTTCTACAATGTAAATGGTTGAACAGATTGACTTGAATTTTCTATTAAAAAATTAAATTACATGCCACGATGATCCATGAATAGTTCCGATTTGATTCTACTTTTGATTTCAAAATGGCGGTATTTCAAAAATTTTTTTAATTCATAACAAATTGCACATGCATCAATCGAAAGAATTAAAACTCGGTAGGAATATTTGAAATATTATCAACTATTAATTTAAACTACATCGATTGTGCCTATTGCAAAAAACAGAAAAAGAATGATTTACTATTAGATGATTCATAAAAAGATACGTTTTTCATTTAATTTTCGATTTGAACAAACTGAACAGTTATTATATTTTTTATGAAAGTGTGAAATTATTATTTAAATACAGAGATAATATGATTTAAGCCGCGCATGGAACAAACATGACATATCAAAAATTATTAAAACTCCTAATGTTTAAATTAAATGTTTAACTTAGATTATCTCAATTATTTCCTATACGAAGAATGCATTTTAATAAAGCTATTATATCCAAATATATAAATCAATGCAATTTGTTAATAGAGTTAATTTCTTTTTTACTATTTTTATTAATTAATTATAATGTCACTTTAGAAATTTTATTTATTAATTAATTGTAGTGTCACTTTGGAAATGATTCCAGAATGAAAGGAATTAAGTTTCATGTCATTAATGCCGCCATTTTGAATTTTCAATACAATAAAAGCACAATATAATAAATTTAAAAAAAATATTATGCTACCGAAGGCAACGTAAATTTCATTTTCTCGTGACCGTTCTCTCGTTAATTCAAATGTCATAAATTGAATTATTTTTTCCTTCTTTCTTTTTTCCTTATTTATATAACACGAAATAATAACAACGTGAAATTACGAAGGAATGCCTAAATCAGACTATATCAACTTTAGAATATTATACAAATCACCATCTTCTCGTAGACACTAGCGCGAAAGAAAAATCGTGTCTCATTAATCGTGCACGCCATCAACTAAAGTCACGAAAAACGTAATACCAGAAATGGATAACTTTTTAAAAGGATTCCCCAACAGAATTCTTTGTCGCTTTAACACGCGCAATGATCCGCGATAAAATGAAGGAAAGTACATTTAGTCAAATTAAAAGGCATTGTTAATGTAATGAATATAAGAGAAATGTTTCGTTTCGTGTTTTCTTTTTTTCTTTTTTTTCTTTTCTTTCGTTTTGCTTTCGCAAGCACGAAATATATTATACGACAGGCACGAACCAATCGTCGTTCATTGCCACACACGCATCGAATGATTCAACGTGGTTCCGACCTCTTATAGCTAAATAAATAAACGTGTTTGATTCTAACAGCGGAAAGCCAGCAGCAGAAAATCAAGAACAAGGAGTCTAACGACTTGCCTTAAACTATTTTCGAACAGCTCTGTCCTCGTAAAAGAATTTCTGTGAAATAAGAAGTTAACCCTCTATAACCCAATTTCTTTATCCCTTCTAAAAAAAGGTTTTTAGGTGATATGAAACTAATAAACATTTACCTTCAAATATGTACTAACAATGGATTTATAAATTTTGAATATTTTATTTAAAAAAAAAAAAAAAAAAAAAAAAAATTATTTTAAACTCACAATGGAATACAGTATTTGTATATATGCAATATGTGACGCATATATGACAGTATTATCTACTACGTTGTTTGTAATTTCTTTATCAAGTAATTTCCTAAAATAGAAAATGGAAGAATAAAGTGCTACAAGAGCATAATGAAAAATACTTTTCCAAGAAACAATAAAGAAAAGGATATTTTTTATAGAGTATAATTTTATAGGAAATTACTTTTAATGTAATGCTCTTTTCATTTGATAAGAATTTATTAATATTTAATAACATTATCAATAATATTTATACGATATCGGGAGAATAATATTGATCGTTCTTAATCCATTAATATTTTTCATTTATTTTGTATTAAATTTTTTGTTCAACTTCAAACTTTAGTTTCTATATTTCAGACTTATAATATTATATTAGAAAAAATAAGGAGAAGAAACGCATACATTATTTACATATCTTTTATGAACATAATGAGGCAACATTATATGAAAATAGCACAAATATTATTATATAAAACCAATAAATAAGGAGATTATTATTTATTGAAATAATAATAAATTAATGAAAAAAGAATAAGAATCAATATTATTCGTACGATTTAATCGATATTTTTCATTTTAAGAACAATTTGAATAATACACGCTCTATTTAAAAAAATATATATATATATAAACTACAAATTTTCATAAACAAACTACATGATTATGAAGGAATTATATAAAAAAATAGAAAAGGCTCCTCTTAGCATCAAAATATAATACGATTGGAAATATATATATCTACGGATATATAAATGTCTTACTTCAAAGTCATTTAGTATTTATAGACTTTTCAATCTTTATAGAAACTAAAAAGATATCTCATGATTCGCTCCAAATAAAATTAAAAACTGATAAAGGAGAATAAAGAAAAAAAAGTGATAGACGAAGCTTATTTCAAAAAAAAAAAAAAAAAAAAAAAGAAAAAAAAAGGAAAAGAAAGAAACGGAGATTTACAGACATTTTTTATATCGAAAGATTGAAAAGCTTTTCTCCATAATAACGTGCAAGGAAAAACACAAAGAAGATGGTAACTACTACTACTTTGCTCTTCGAAGCTTAATCTTAGAGCTCTACCTCTGACCTTCCTTCCAAGAAGAGCATATAAGATAGGGTGCCTCTAATATATCACATTGCCGTTCAATACTGTAGACATGCTGATCCAATGAAAATAAGAACGCGAATATATGTATATATGTATGTATGTATCTATGTATTTATTTATGTATATGTGTAAGATTCTCAACGGTATCGAGTCAGAAATAAAAATTCAACGCGAAGCGTAAATTCGTAAGTACGTCCTCAAAAACTCACTCGATTTTACACGGACCTCGTGTTCCATTTTAGGAATTACCCTGCTTTGAAGTTGTCGAAGAATATCGACTGGAATTCTGTTCGCCCGAATCTCTTAATGAGCACGTTGGAAGATAAGAGATGATTTTTTTTTATATTTTTTGAATGAAACATTAAAAGTAATGTAGAATCAATTAAAAATGTTTACACATTACTTTGAGATCACTCTATGAAATAAATAATAGAATGTGTTTTATATATATATATATATATATATATATATATATATATATATATATATAAAAGTAAGTCAAGGTATGTACGTGTGATGCTATAAATAAATGTTTGGAGATCGTTTAAAATATTAACATTAACATACAAAAATACGTATGTGAAGGATTTTTAAAAAGTGACAAAAGAACGGAGTTGTGCGTTTAAGAATGATATAGTGTTATATACTGTTACATTCAAGTGTGTACAATTGAGAGAAACAATATTTATTAAGTATATTATTTTTTAATATATATTTTATACTATTAAATAATATTAATTATATAATATGTTTATATTTTATTATTATTGTAAAAATATTTATAATTTTATATAAGATTAACTATTAAAAAATGACTATTATATATACATATATATATATATATATATATATATATATATATGTATATTACGTTGTATAAAATTGTAATAACATTACATTGAGCTTTCTATATACAGTCGAGACTGTATTTATTAAATATATTTTATTAATATATTTTTATCATATTTTTATATTATATTAATTATATATAATATTTATATTTTTATAATATTATAATAATATTAATTATATACCGTTATAATAAATTATTTTTAAATATTATTTAAATATGTCATCTATTGATTTCTCATCTTCTATAATAACAAATGAGAGATCTATTCGACACACCCCACATTGCAATTGCGCGATAATATTTGGCTTGTCGCCAAGATATATTCTTCCGTCTCGCGCATAACATCTATTCGCCGAGAATTAGTATGATACGTGGGAATGATCAGCATCCGATTGTCAATGATTTAATTTATCAAACTATCGTTATATCATCGACTTCAATATGTTCTTGATCATATAGATGTATTATACGTAAAACTATTTAAACTATAGCTTTCTTAAAAGTTTCCATTGTTATTGAACCAATTTACAAACAGTTTCACGCGCTAATTATAGTTTAGATATTTTCTAAGTCGTTTATCTTATTAAAAAATTTCGAATTTTATAAATTTTACAATAATTAAAATCGATCATAGTCATTTATTATCAATAACGAAACGAATTTAAAGATTGAAATTCTCTATTAATGTAACATTCCATTGAGAAAGTTCACAATTAATATATGTACTTGTTTCAAATGTATTGCATGGAAAAACAAAACATCAAGAAAAATAAAAAGAAAAATGAAAAATAAAGAAATGAGCGTTTGATCTTAGGATCGAACGACTACTTACTCACCGGCTGGTATTGGTTCACTGTCCTCCGATCCAGCAAGCAATTCCACGCTCTTGCTCATTTTATTATCCGAGAGCGTGCATTAATCTTCGATATATCCGGCAAGTCGCCGATTTTCAGCCTCTTCTTGAAGTATAATTTTCGAACAGCGGATTCAGATAACATGATGTGTCACCGTAGTATCAATCAGCCTAAGGATCATCGATCGGAAGGCGAGAGAGCTCACGTTAGAAGGAATTTAACGATGATCCAAGATGTCGACGCGCCCCCGAGAGCATCATCGATTCTGCAGAATTTAACGCTTCGTCGATAAGCCGCCACTCCCAACCCTTCGTACCTCCTTCTCCTCCTTCGCCTAACGTTCTTTTTCTTCATTTTAGTTAAAGCTGCACGCGAAGGAATATAAACAGAGGGGGCTACTATCTTTGGAACGCTTCGATCGCGTACCGATCACTCGTACTCGAAGACACGTACCAAACAAAACCATTCGAATCTGTATCCATTTATTCTCAAGCTTTTCGATATTTTTCGAAAAAAATTTAAGAGGACTAGACTGATTAACAATAAAAAAAAAAAAAAAGCTTTCGATCGTTTTTATTCCGCTTAACCATCAAAAGTTTTTTCAATATCTACTATTATATCAATTATATTTAATATTAATTTTAATCAAATTAATTAACTAACTAAGTTAGTTAATTAAGAATGAATCTTCGATATCAAAGAATGAATATTCGATATTCATTACTTTATGTAGAACACATATGGATTTCTTTTTTATTTGGTACATAATCGATAAAAACAAAATATTGGATATATAATGTAGATTTTAAATAAAATATATAATAGATTTCCTATTAAATTATTTCGTTTGATTAGTATTCGACATAAAAGTCAAATTTGTAATTGTTTCTATATAAATATTTAATTTTCTCTTGAACGTTAAGTGAATTTAATATTTTAGTTTTTTATATATTTCTTTTTTTTTTTAATTTAATTTGCTTATTTTTTATATTTCAATGTTTCAAAGCATATGTATATTACTAAATAGCATATTCCAAAAAATATTTTATTCATTTATATATATATTTTTTACTGGGAGTGTCTTCGAATTCCCACGATCGGTCGCCAACGGCGCGATAAATTGGAGAAGCCAGAATAAAAATTAATTAACGTAGGACTTGTCGCGTGAATCCACTGGTGCGTGTTGAATTAATCGAAAACAATGCTTTTCCTTTTCATCCCTCTTCTCCATCTCGCTTATACCTCGATTGGATAATTAAAATCTACCCACGTAACGGATATCATTCTTTGCTAAACTAACAATCCTCATGCTCTCTCAGACATTACTCTTCCTGATTGAAGAAGTTTTCTTTCCCAATGAAAATAAATAAATAGGAAATCGAAAGTAAGGAAAAAAAACCACTTACAAAAAATATTTAAGTAAATAAATCTTATATACTGCATTCAAATCATATAAGAATTCTATAATATCAAAAATAAAAATAAAAATAAAATATATATATATATATATATATATATATATATTGTACATAAATATTTTATAGCAATTAATTTTTAATTTTCTTACAAATTATTTGAAACAAAAAAGAAGATAAAATATTTCGAAGTTTGCTAATGATTATCAAGAGGACAATTTTCAATGAATCACATTCACCTTCTATATCTATCTATATTTCTAGAATAAATGATAATGTTTATGTTCTTTAATTACTCGAACTACGAAACTTTCCGTTTTGTAAATCCTCCTATCGCTAACAGTCCCAATTGATGCATACGGGGCTTTAATTTTCGTTCAGAATCCGATGGCCCACTTTCTAACGACTTTCCAAGCAAAATGTACTATCGACAAAATGTACTAACAAGACTGAGATAAAAAGAAAGAAAGAGAAAGAGAGAGGGAGAGAGAGAGAGAGAGAGAGAGAAAAAAAGAGAGATAAAAAAATTATAGAAAAAGTAAGATGAAATATTTTGTGAATGCTCACGGCTTATTACAGGTAGGTGTAAAATATATCACCTTATCATACCTATGTCGAATACCTATCATAACTATGTTGAATACATTTCATAACTATGTCGAAATGTTCAAAGTATGGATTTCAAATTGTCAATAAAATTAATTGATTGATCGATTAATTCTGATCATCTTTAATCTGCGTTATTACAATTAACAAATTATTTCGTTTCTTATCATCCCCGATGTAATCCCAGACAATAATCCAACATATAAAAATGATTAAAATTATAGAACACGTTCGACCTTTTGTATTGATTCAATATTGTAATCTTCAAATCTCTGAATTAATACACGTCGGTATCATTTCTAAAGTTGCAACACATGTTACAATAATCCGTATCACGTTTAGCGGCATGGTTAAATATTTATGATAAAACGATGCTTTTAGTGCTCCTCCAAAGAAAAAAATCTAACAATGTTAATTCTTAAGATTGAATTATAGATAAGATAAATAATTGTTAACATGAGACGAAGCAATTAAAAGATTACAGTTCTAGCATATTAGAAGTATAATATGTTAACAAATATGTAGGTATTAGTTTGAAGAATACGAACATGAGAATTGTTACAATTAAATATTCCATTATACTACAAGAATTATACTACAAGAAGGTATGGATTTTATTCGATAAAACAAAATTAACAAAAAAAAAAAAAAAAAAAGAAAACAAAGTATAATTATCATTCGTTTGTTTCGTACTTCTTTAAAGAAAATGCTTACGTACAAAAACGATTTGTTAATATTCGATAAAGTCGATCTGTAAAGACAAGAGCAAAAAAAAATAAATAATTTCTGTTTTACTATTTCGAAGTAATTTTTTAAAAAGTATCATCTCATTATTTACACATCCTACATATCTACATATCTACATTTATGTACTTACTAGATACTTATATTTAATAGTAAACGATTCAAAGTTTTCTACTATAAAAGTTTGATTGAAATCAGTAAGATTAAATTGAACTTGGATGAATTTCATGAATGCCTTATATCACGAACGAATAATCACGTCTTTTCATACAACAAGTTACGGAAATATCATAGTTTTGTTCGTTCTCTGCTCTTAGTTAAGTCGATTATATATCTTTTCAATAAAGCACGTTACCGTGCTCGTTATCGTACTCTTTTCCAAAAGGTTCTATTTAAAAGATTAAAATTCCACAGAGAAGGCCATCACCAATATCTTTTCATCAGTTATTATTTACGTTTCTATTTGATTCATGTGACTTTCATTATATCCGTGTCTTCTTACTATAACATCCACGCGTTTTTCAATTATTTAATGCGCAATTTATAGTAACAAGTGGAATTAATAAAGAGACGTATCTGTTTAACCTTTGTGTTAAATCTATTATCGGCATGAAAAAGATTTTTATATGAAATTACGAAAAGTTCTATGTATGTGTAAAAAAATTTTGAACAAAATTTATACCGAAAGAAAAACGAAATTATGATTTTCATTAAATTCTAATTAATACGATGATAACGTAAATATAAAAATATCACAATAATGTGAAAATATAATAACTTTACTATTCCTTAATAATTTAACCATATATACATATATACATACGTATTTTTTTTTTGTTTTATTTTATTTAATGCAGATTTACGATCTATTCTATTTTGGAAAATAATGAGAAAATATGCTCAGAGGTATTTGGCTTATAATGCGGGATATTGTCCATTGGCATTTCAACCGCTGATAATTATTTAACTAGTTAGTTTTATATAATAAATAATAATGCAATAATGAGAAAGAAATTTATTAATTGTGAACATAGAATTTGGTATAAAAAAATTTTTATTCATTATTGTATTATTATTTGTTTTTCAAAGTTAAAAAAGAAAGAGCGTATTTTACACTATTTTATTTCTTTAATTACTACAGCAAACAACGAATTGTTTTTAAGTTTTCTTATAAATTCTATGAAATGTAATATACGCCCTTCTTCTAGACACCCATTCAATTCAGATTCAATGGAGCTAGACATCTTTTTACAACGTAATTTTTTATGTTTCCAATTTGTACTATAAAGTTAAAAAAAATTTGATAACAATGAAATCACTTAAAAGCTAATTCATTAATAATTGAATGTAAATATTTAGATTTGTTTTACGCATTAAAGAGAGAATATCAATATTCTTACTAATTAATGAATTATACATCTACTTTAAAAAATTCTATTGCGGTCACGTTAAAACGCACAGATCGATATGGCTCCGGAAATGATTACAAAAAATGTAAGATAAACTTTAACTTCGAAACATATATAACGAAATACTGCTGCGAACATCGTAAATATATCATCCCAACGTTAACTTGTTCAAATATAATTTATATTCAATCGTATGAACGTTCAATAGAATAATTGAAATTATCGTGCTATTCGCAATGTTCGATTAATTAATTAACAACCTATCGAGTAATTTGCTTGGCCACAATGAACACGCAAAGAAAACTTTGTCATTGTTCCGTTCGTAGATAAAATACATCGTTTTATCGATCACGTAAAACAAAAAAAGAAGAATAAAATGTAATAAAATAAAATAAAATAAAATATCTTGAATAAGTGACTCTATTGATTTTCAAAGCTGCTATTTTATGCGCTTACAAACGTACATATATACATATATAATTATAATCGATTGTATGTATAATTTATTATTCTCGAGATAGTAATCGTTTTACCAACGAACGAGTTCATATATTTTTCAAAAAGGAAATGTAAAAAATTTTCCTATGAAAATGTCTAAAAAAAAGAAAGAAAATATCTCGAGAAATATAATCGAACGAACAAATTATCATTATAACATAAACCGCTATATATATATACATATATGTCGAAATAATCATCTGTTACTATAATCTTAGTAAGGAAAATGAAATAAGGTAACAATCGGGCTAAATGTAGTAACAAACGTACGACCTAGTTGCTATCAATACTAGTATAACATGACGCCCGCATCCGTTCCATAATCTACCCTCTGTAAGTTCGACTTCCGGAAGCAAAAGTTTCCATTTTAATTACTGACACACGCAATCCAGACGCATATACAAACGCACATATAAATACAAGTATTATACGTACTGCTCCTTGTAGATTCTTTTTCTTTTTTTTTTTTTTTTACAAGGTTTACTTAGTTGTTAATTAAGCCCGATCAAATATCAACGTGGATTTTGTATTTACTCATCCAATCGGTAATACCGAGGTTTGTTTACATCGGAAGAATAAAATCTAATCTTCGTCGGACGAATGGTATAACTTAAACCACCCTACCGATCAACGTAAACGATTCACTTAATCATATCGTGAAACTTTCAATGAAATTATATTTTTCATCTTAAGTATATATGTATAACGAAAGAGCAAAAGAATTTGTCGATTGATAGATACATATATATGTACATATATATATATATATATATATATATATATATATATATATACTATATTATTCCGAATAAATTATATACATAAATTTCAATGAAAGGAAGAAATCTTTGGTTTCTTTTGTATCGTGTACATTCATAATCAGTTATCATTGACCTTTAACCTAAAACGAATACAAAAAATAAAAGATTGAAAATAAACGATATATTTATTGATAAATGATGTTTGTTTAAGTTTAAAAGATGATTAATATTTTCCATTCGTAAAACTCGTAGCCATAAACCCTCCGATATACTTAAAAAAGAAACGTGGCTTTCGATGCAATAAGAATTTAATGCTTGTTGAATAGGGGAAGTCTAGACGCAGCGTGAGTCGCTTTTTCATGGCATTTTTCCAAATATTCTAAACAGCCATTATATCGAATCCACGCTGTGCTAGGAAATACTCTTTCGCCCTTTTCGTGAGTTACAAGGTAACGAAAAATCGAGGTTACTTCGAACAAGAGATCGTTCCCTTTATTGAATCTTGGAGATGAAAAAGAAAAGCTAAGGTTTTATCTAAAGTAAGTCCAGTGTAATATACTACCCGCCCACTATTCTCCCAAATAGAAAAGATGATAAATATTGTTGAACCCGAGGAAAACGATATTCGTTTTCTTCATAGATCTATATACCCTCGTAGTTAGCGCTACTCCTTGATATTTCCCGCGATGCACTTTTCTTCGCACTCTACTGCCTTGTGCACTTTTTCTTTTTCAGGGCAATCAATGTTCAAGGATCAACCGAATCGCGTGACAACGTCATCGAGTTTTCTCACGCTTTTTGCGGCGCGAAATGTATATCTCTGTTCTGTGATGTAAACGATGTAAAGACAAAAGAAGGAAAGAAAAAGGAGAAAAAGAGAGAGAAAGAGAGAAAGAAAAGAAAAGAGAACTCGATGAGAAAAGATTAAGAATGATTGTAGTAGGAAAATTGTGAAAAAAGGCTGAGAAAAGAAAGAATTATGTGTATTAAATAGAAAGATAGAGAGTGAAAAGGAAGGTAGTGCAAAGTGAAAAAAAGGGAGAAAAAACGCGAAATACGCGCTAGGAAGAACTTCGGACGCAACACCAACACTCCGGCGTCCGAGAGACGACTGATCTCAAAGTGGTGAGCCACGCAACCACCACCCTCTCGCGGCTGCTTCCCCCACTTTGAGATACAGTGCTCTTACGTACCGAAACAATCCGAAAAGAACCGAACGCTGTCGAGTGGGCCCTAGTGAGAAAGAAAGAGAGAGAGAGAGAGAGAGAGAGAGAGAGAGAGAGAGAGAGAGAGAGAGAGAGAGAGAAAGTTCGGCTCTATCGACCGAACGACGGCGAATGAAAGCATCGACGTGCAAAAACTACTTCCCTATACACATATATATACACACATAAACACATACGCACAACTGTGCTTAGTCACTACATAACTAACACTTCTTACTGATACTGCGCTTTACTAGTTTACTATTACTACTACTACTATATACTACTACTACATTACTACTACTAATACTCCTACGACTATGATAGTTTCAAATGAAAGAAGAGAAGTATGAAGTATCCTTATCCTTTTGCAGTTCTTCCTAAATTCGCAATGATGAGACAATTTTATGATTTCTTACATGCGAAATTCTTTTTCTCTCGATGAAAGACTTTCATCTCTATGACGTCTGAATTTTCATGAGACCACACACCAGACACTTTGTCTTTTGGGAAATTCGATAAAAAGACGCTTGACCTCGAAAAGACCACTCATAATCGAGCCGATAGGTCGAACGGTGACAAACGATTATTCTTTTACCCTTTCGATACAATCTTACTCGGTTCAATAAGAAAAAACAATTTCGTTTGTACCAACGTGATACAGGACTGAAATAGCAAACAATTAAGATAATTAAGAATTTATAATACTGTTTATGTATGAGTATACGTATATATATATATATATATATATATATATATATATATATATATATATATATATATATATATATATGTATATATATATATATATATATATATGTATATATATGTGTAAATATACATTAATGGCTGGCTATTATCGTAACGCCCTATTGGTAAGTTAATGGGTACGCACGTTAACATGCGTGAATGTTAACCGTAGAAGATGCCTATAAAAGACGTTTATGATATTATGTCATTCTTCTTACAATAGAATTTCTACGTCGTTTTGATCATATGCTTGGATTGACCGCTTGATCAGACCGAAAGAGAAAAAAACAGAGAATTTATTTGAAAAAGTTACTCGATGACCTTTGCCCACGTATCATCGGCAAAACTTTGTTCTTTACGACAGGACACCCACATTGTCTATGAAATCCATTTTTAATTATCAAGAATCATATTTCGAAACTATCTGACAAGAGCTTAGGGTGGAAATTAGGGATGGATGAGTAATTGTTAGTAATATGTGCTGCCATCTGCGATAAAACAATCATATTGATTTTTTTAAAGAATTAAACATAATTTTTCATCGTAATGATAATCTAGGGAAAATAATTATTACAAAAACAATTATAATACTTAATAAATACTGGGTATATGCCTGTGATTTTTTTATTTTAACAATATAATAAAAAATAAAATCAATTGTGATCAATTTCTCATATAATTTCATGTTCTTAATAAATTTTACATTACTATGATAATCATCTGAAAGTAAACTTTTTCATTATAGAGAAATTTATTTTTAGAGATATTTTGCAACATTAAAAATGCTTCTTATCGTTATGGAAATTTGTATGGAAATAAAGTAGGTATATAAATTATGAAGACAATTGTATTATATATTAAATATTGCACCAGATTTGTACACACATATAATATACATATATATATATATATATATATATATATGTGTGTGTCATCTATCTAAGGACATCTACCAAGTGTCTAAAATAATTTATATTTTATATTTTATATAACTATCGACTATATTGTTAAGAAAAATTGAAAACTCATATCGGCCATTCATCTCGAGCCAAGAACTAGGCCACGTAGTTTAGTCAAAGACGCTTAAGTATTCATTGAACTCATGTTAATCGAGTAAAAGTAAATATATCGACTAGTTGTAATATATAATATATGTAGCATATGTTTTTACCTTGGTTCTATGTGTGTATATAAATTTACATACATATATACATATATGTAATATGCATATGGGAGTTTGCGTGCCGCCAACGAGACGCCGGCAACCCTTTTAAGCTGGACCACATATACGTGCGAGTTATTTTATATATTTTATGTGTCTACTATAACCCTGAAATAGAGTTTACCTGTCACATACAAGAAAAAAATGTATTACTTCGAACATATTAATTATTAATATATAAAATTACAATTAATCACATTATAAACGTATAATGAAACGATTTCTTTGTTTCTTTTTTTTTTTCAATTCATTTCAGGATATAAATAAATAAGAAGAAACGATTATAATATAAAAGATGATATATCCTTTTTATTAGGCAATGTACAAAATGTTCAGCATACACAGTATGCACGATCGTTCTATACGATCTCGTATAAAACCTTATAACGTTAAATCACAATAAAATGATCTTATTACAAATACACTCTCGCCTAACGTGTTATAGAGCTTTTTCTCGCTAAATAATTGAATCTATTCTAATCTCGAGATCTCATTAAATCGATCACTTAGTGACATCATTGCTAAGGTCGAAGATATCTTCCCATTTCATTCAATCCTACTCACTCACTCTCTCTCTCTCTCTCTCTCTCTCTCTCTCTCTCTCTCTCTCTCTCTCTCTCTCTCTCTCTCCCTCCCTCCCTCTCTTTTTCTGTCATTACCGTTCATTTATTCCCCTAATTCGATACTCTCTATCTCACCTTCAATTTCCTTTAATTCCATCGATCAAAGGGGTTGCGAAAAAATAAGAATAGCCTCGGAAACTTTTTCTTATCGGTGAATAAAAAAAAAAAAAAAAAAAAAAGTAGAAAAAAAAATAGAAAAAAAAAATAGAAAAAAGAGAAAAATCTTTATTACAACGAGAGGATTAAGTCGAAATTTACGAATTAAATTGCGTCGAGAACGTTGTAAAATGCTCGTAAAAATGAGAAGTGTATAAAAAAAAAAAAAAGAAAGAGAAAAAAAAAGCTTCTAAGTCTATCTATACGAATGGTCGGTTACTACAAAGGATACAATTTGATTTTCTTTGAGAGAAATTTTCTCTTTGAGAGGCTCTCGTTAAGAAGAGATCACTCGCTTTCTTATTATTAAAACGACGTTGCCGCTTTCGCGATTAAGTAATTAATGGAGCGTGTTACTTTGCATAAAATATCGCGAGAACGTTTTACCGTGCCTGAGAAAGCACGAGTAAAATCATCGTTGAATCTTATACGATTAACAATAATAATAATGATAATAATAATTATAATTATCGGATCACGGAATTATTACGGAAGAAACAACGACCTCGTTAATATGGAGCATATCATTTTATTTTATTATCATACTCGATCATTCTCGCTTCTTTGTTCCTTTATACGTAAATATTCTAACTAAAGTTTCCCGGTTTTACCTACTTCTTTTTCTTTCTTTTTCTTCTTACTGAGGTAAACAGTAGAGTTATTAAATCCAGAGTACAACGATCGGACATCAATATTTTTCATTTATGATAACAAAGATGTAGACTTTTCAGCGCATATTTTTTTTTTATGCCAACGTCTCTACGGAATTTATTTAATTTAATAATTATAAGATTCTTTATGTAAGATAAAATGGTAAATCTGAGCTGAAGATCTAATATTAACTATATCTGACTACTGTAAGAACAATTGTTAAAAATAAACAACATTCTTATTTCTTTGTTTTTTTTCTTTTCTTTTCTTCTTCTTCTTTTTTTTCTTTTTTTTTTTTTTTTTTTTTTAGTTTTGAATAAAGATACGTGTATACCTTTTATTATACAAAAATTGTCAATAACTCTATCGTTCATCCTATATAAATAAAAAATGTCAATAATCTTGAGATTCTTTAAAAAGAAACCTAACGAAAACAAAAATTGCACGATTCGTTTGCGTTGATCTCTTGTGTTTTTTCATTATTATATATTCATTTATTCATTCTTTCTTTGCCCACTTTTACGAGCAATTTACGGAATGACGATGCCATACTCCCATCACGTTCTCTTGTGACGCGCATGTTTTCGCAACGATTCAAAGTCACTTTCAATTTCATTTCTTGGAATTTTTTCTTTTCTCACGCTTGTACATACTATTACTTTTACAAAAACAACGACAACAATAACAACACAACGAAATCGAGCAACCTGTTAACGCGAATGATAGAGAAGGAGAAAGAAGAAATAGAAGAGGGACGAGAATAGGGAAAAAATGACTTTTGTATATATATATACAAGGAGAGAGAAAATATCGATTTGCATTAACAAGCAAGAAGCTGCTTCGTATTATCGCACTTAGATAGCGCATGATAAAAGAACTTCTGATACGCATGTATAGTATGCTTCTGCATAAAATACCTAAAACTAAACTTTACACGTTTCTCTTATATACGTGAGCATATATATGTTTCTCTTTCTACGAGTATGTGTTTTGTATGTGTGTACATATATAATCCGCACTAAGTTTTCTTTTAACGCGCACGCGCGCACATATACATGTGTGTGCTTTGAATATAATTATATATGTACGTTTGTACGCATTTCTACATAATATGTTATCATTATTTATAATATATATATATATAATAATTATATAATATATATTTATATATATATATATTATATACATATACATATATATATATATATATAATTATTCTATACGTAGAAATATATGCATATGCACTTTTCATATTATTATATATGTAATTATTTTTATAATTTACAATTTGTTGAACGCGAAACAAATGTATTCGTTCGCGAAACGCAAGATCCTTCATGTTACATGATATAACCAACCGCTCGTACATAATAACGATACATATATTTATATATTTGTACGTATACATATATACACATATATACACGTGTGCATATTCGTGTGTGAACGTGCTTTCGAAATTTTTTACGGTCAATCCCGTCGCCGCATACTTCCACGTATGTAAAATTCGAAATTATTCCTTTTCTTTTTTTAACTTCGCTCGAAAAAACTTCTTTCGGTGGGGATAGAGAAAGAGAGACGAAGCGATAAAGAAAAAAAAAAGAAGGGGAAAGAGAGAGATAGAGAAAGAGAAAGAGAGAGATAGAGAAAGAGAAAGAGAGAAAGAGAGAAAGACAGGAAAAAGATAAAGGAAAGAGACGCAGTCGACTTTACTCTCTTTTTCTCTTTCTCCCTCCCTTCTTTTTTTTTTCTTCTTCGTTAATATTACTCGTTAACACGTATATCACAGATTACTCCAATACCGAACGTCTCCTCATTTATTTTACACGATATTAAACGAGAGAAAAAAAAGTAAATAATAAAACTATATAACTCGGAGGAATTTACAATCTATTTTTTAATCGATAGGAAAAATAGTTTCTTCTTCTTCTTCCTCTTCTTCTTTTTTTTTTTCTTTTTTTTTTTTAAGAGCAAAAACTTTTCGAAATGATATTTTATCGATACAATCGCAAAGATTCTTTTTTGTTAAATAAAAAATGATATTCAACGATAAATAAACATCGCGTCGAGAATGATGGCGGGAGTTTTATTTCAACCAATCGATTCTCACCGAATACTCGCTCGTGTTCGTTACGAAAAACCGAGCTAGGATTATCATAAAAGTAATAAAAAGATT
>NC_062192.1:5458276-5485776 GCF_912470025.1 Vespa velutina | reverse complement strand
TTCGTCGACGGTCTCTTCAGATCATTCGAGGATGTTGCATTAGATCCAATCAAAACCTCTAACTGTTCTGACAGCTGAGGCGCGTCCGTAAAATCTTCTTGAGCTTGATTTTCCAATGAGGAATTGTTATCGCCGATTCTTTTCTCCGTCAGACTAGATTCTGAATTTACGTGTTCCGTATATTCCGACACGGAGGTGTACTGATCATCGCGAGGATTCTTTGTTTCTTCCGACGAGATTGCAGATTCTTGAGGTGATTGTTCCTGATTATTATCGGAGTCACCTTTGATCAACTCTTCGTTCGTCAATGCGTGATCTAATCCAGCAGGATAACCGGAAGAACTGTGTTCGGAGTTACGTGAACTCGATAAATCCTGCTGCGTTCTGTGATCTTCGATTGATAATGAACAGATTTTCTCTTGCGATGAATTTTGAAGAACTTGCATACCTGCTGGTGTCTCACCTTGTTCAAAATCAGGCATAGCTATGGGCATGCCTTCGTCATCAAGAATAACGACCGTTTCAGGTGGTTGTAATAACAAAGGACGACTATTTGGAAGAATTTCTGGCGACGAGCGTTGTTGTTGTTGTTGTTGCTGTTGTTGTTGTTGTTGCTGTTGTTGTTGTGGTTGTTGTTGTTGCTGCTGCTGCTGCTGCTGCTGTTGTTGCTGCTGCTGCTGTTGTTGTTGTTGCGGTTGCTGCGGTTGTTGCGGTTGTTGCGGTTGCTGCGGTTGCTGTGGTTGTTGCGGTTGTTGTGGTTGTTGTAGTTGTTGCGGTTGTTGCGGTTGTTGCTGTTGCTGCTGTTGTTCCTGAGACCTCGATTTTCGGATACCTGTGGGAGTACGCTGCTTATGATTATGATCATCGGAATATCTTTCTCGTCGATTCCTTGGAAACCCTCGACCACCGCGGCCACTCCTTTCATTTCTATGAAAATTTGGAGCATCGCGATGTTGATGGTCCGTTGGTTGATACCTGTTGCGCAATTGTGATTCTCCGTGGAAATCTTGATTCGATCTAATGTTATGTTGATTGTCATGATATTCAAATTCTTGCTGAGCCTGTTGATGAACCTCGTGAAAACCTTGCTGCCCTGGAAGAAATTCTTGCTGATTCTGAAGAAAATTTGGAGGTGGTCGATTTTGATGGAAATTCGCTTGATTCGGATGAAAGTCCACTGGCGCATTATGATGAAACTCTCCTTGAGTTTGATGAAAGTTGTTTTGAGGTTGATGAAACTGCGGTGGTGGCGGTGGTGGAGGCGGCCCAGGGTGAATAACATGAACGTCTTGCAGCATTTGACCTCGTGGTACTGACATTTGAGAAGAAGGTAGTGGTATCATACGCATGTCCATATCTAAATGTTGAGTCTGCCCAGATTGCGCTGGATTCATTGCTCTCATATCACGATCTTGAGATCGAACATCAACTAATATTCTTCCTTTCGGTTTATTATCCGCTTCGTCGTCCGACATTTCCATATCAACGCTCTCCACAATATCGCCAGGCTGCATGTGTTGTCTAAATTACGACAAGATATAAAGTATATTATGTATACACGCGTAAGAATTTGTATAAAATAAATGTAATAATTACATAACAAATCCTCACCGATAATCCTGGTCACTTGTGGACCATAAGGTATTATTATTTGGTAATACATTCAAGGTGGTATCATTAATGGTATTATGATTTGCAGGACTTCCTGTGAGACTTATCAAATTGCGATGATCAACATCTGCTGCCTTTATTAGACTGTATGGTAATTGATTCTCAGATGTTAATGGTATTGGTATCACCCTATATATACATAGTAATAAAAGATATATCCATGATTTAATGAGAGAATAAAAATCGTTAATACACTACCTATGATCTACATCTCCAGCACTACTAAGAAGAGGTTCTTGAGGTTGTGAATCATTGTACTCAACAGGATCGGCAAAACCAGTTTTTTCATACATTGGTGGTGATTCTGGAGTCTCAGAAAGAATTTCACTTTTCCCTCTTATATTATTAGGCCAAACAGAGTCATTACTGGACTCCCATCTGTCACTAGCACCATCTATCCATGAAGTCTTATTTTTTTCGTCATTTTCACCAGGCCAAGATGGATTCATACTATTTTTACCTGAAGATACATAATACACTATACTGTATTCTTTATAGTAATTCCAATTACAACAGAAAATTGATTTTATTTATTTTTTATATTGTCCATACCCTTTTCTTCCCATTTTGCTGGTTCTTTGATTTCAGTTGAAGAAGTCCATGTAGGAAATTTAGGTGGCAGCTTATTGTAGCAGTTTTCGTCGTCGAGAAAAATAGGTGGTGGGAGAGGTGGAGGAGGTAAAGGATTTACTACATTCGCATTAGTAGAACCATCAAACGGCACAGTGATATTACTTTGACTATTTTGACTGGAATATGGAGAAGGAGTGTGTGATTCGGTAGGTAAGTTACGAACGGAAATAGGAGTGCTGTGGTTCATTGGACAATTATTTAAAGTGCCGAGAGATGAACCCTGAGCACTCATCATTCGTGAGAGCGTAGGAGTCACAGGAAGCTGCCCTAATGCAGGTGAATGTCTATAATTAGGACGCTGGGGAGATCCCACTTGAGGATCAGAAATATCTAAACCTAGACCTGGTATACCACCAGGATCTTGTGTGCCCTCTGATGAAGGAAGGACAGTTTTCAAAAAACTAGATATATTGAAATCTTCATTGTTTTCACTTTTGGAGGGCCTCATATTGATCACTTCTATTGGCTTTGGCTAACAGAATTAAATAAATTTAAATACTGATAGATATTCCATGTATCAATACATTACAACTTACCTCTAATGAATCACTATACTGTTGTGTCATCATAGTAGGTGTTGTAGATCTTTCATTAAACAAATTTCTCTATGAAAACATATAATATATAATCATTTGTACATACATAAAAGCATAATCATATGAGAAAACTATATCTCACCATATTACCAAAATCTACATTCCCTCCCATAAACGATGAAAAATTATTAGTAAAGTCTCCAGATTCATGTCCCTGTGTTAACTCCGGAGCAGGAACAGGGACAGGGTCATAATCATGAGTGTATGAACCATAAATAGATGGAGGTGCTACTTCTATAATTGCAGACTGATTTGTAGCTTGATTTTCATCCCCTGGTAGCTCTATATCGCTATCAGGACTTGGAGATGGAGCATTCACATCGGGTGATGGAATAGGAGAGACCAATGTTGGTAATAATTCATCCAATTTCTTTTTCAAGTTTTTCACCCGACTCCCAAAGTTGCGATATGCCTATGTGTAAATATATTGATTAATGACTAAAAAAAAAACTTTTTGAATTGTTTTTCTATTTTATATACTAAACAGAACGTTTATCTATTGATAAAATGTACTTGCATTTGTTACTATTTTAACTTCACCACGTTGAGTCTCATAAAACTGATCCGCTTGTTCAAGTAATTCAAGAACTTGAGTTCTTTCTCTAATTTCAGCTTCTAATGCACGTACATAATTTTCAACATTTCTTACTGCCAAATCAACTTCTTTCTCAGCATCTTCAACACGTCTTCGATCCTTCAAGGATGCACAAAGCTCTTCTGCATTTTCTATATCTATATTACTGTCTCTTAAGTCACGTAACCTGGCATCTGTTGCTTGTTCTAGAGTTGCACATGATCTCATAGTAGAAATCAATAATGCGGCTTGAAACTCTTCTGGTGCTGCAGCAGGTTGTGGTTCTACTTTTTTCTTTGGAGCAGCTGATATTAAACCAGATAAATCAGCAAGAAACTCCTCATCGTATACTTGTCTCTGATCCCAGATCTTAAATATTCGCAATATACGATGTTTGACTTTTTCATCCCTGACCATTGTGGTAGCACGTTGTAATGTAGTACCCCAAGATTCCACAAATTCAAAATTTTTTCTCTTGGAGTATTGAATAACATCATTAGCCAAGTAAAAGAGCGTAAGACGATGTTCCACTTTTACTATCACATAAAAATCACGTTATTAATTACTTAATATCAATATTTATATAAATATCAATCTTTTGTAATAGATCATAATATAAAGAAACGTATATATCTTGATATAACAAATACACAAATGCTTGTAATATAATTAAAAATTTAATATCTATATTAAATCTCTGATTATAAATTTTCAATGTAACATATAACTTACCCTTCTTTAAAACTTGTAACCAAGTAGCAACAATCTTCTTATGATGTTGTCGTCTTTCAAGACACCATGCTGAAAGACCTTGTATAGATTCTTGTGAATCCTTTAATGTATGAAGTCTTCGCTCAAAGAGCTCCACATCAAAATCACTTGTTGCCATTTTGTTGACGAATCATCAACTCGTTTGATAGTTCAAAAATTTAATTCCACTGCATTTTTTAACGTGAACCACCGAAAGGAACACGGAATAAAACGTTCAGGTATCATAAGTAAGTCGCTTACCTAGCACACCAACCTAACCAAATAGTTATTACTAATAGATCAACAGCTAATACAACCAAAAATAAAATTGATTATTAAATCACAATTCATTTTTTCAATTAGGCAACGTTCTTCAGTTTCACTTTTCCTTCATATACACAATCGATGAAACATTAAAAATCATTTACAAACTATAAAATTAAAACTTACAAGACCGACACGCTTAAGACGTCGCAATTGACGTAAACCTGAAGAATATAAGGGGCAAAAAATTCAGTCTGTTAATATAACACAATCCTATTGCCGAATAAATGAAATTATTTGATGCACAGTACGTTAACTTTCGTAATGTATTTCAAACCACCGTATATTATACGAAGAATCGTGAAAACAAGAGTCAGCCATCTTTCTAGGACCAAAACACGACCGCGCAATGGCCGGCACGACTCATAAAAATATCATATAAAACTTATTAAAAGCTAAGACGGATATGTTTCTACGTCTATTAAAACAATGATTTATATTTAATCAATCATAATATATCGATAAAAATTGGCATAATACATTCTATGAATTTGAATATTATTATATTTCAAAAATATAAATAACTTCAATATATTTTAATAAATCATATGAATTGTATATCAATAACAAGTGTTAATGTCTATAATCATTTCATAAGAACATATTTCATAAAAAAATAATACTCCTTTCAATTGAACAAGTATATGTAAAATGTAAATGCATATAAAAATATTGAATTCCTTTTCAATAAAAAAACAACGATTTATATTCGTATATATACTTAGTTGTCCATTTATAGATACAATATGATATAATTAGATATATATCTTATTAACGATGCACGTTGATAGGTCAGATACATTTTAGAATTGGTATCAAACGGTCCAATCATAAATGATATGCGTATAAAGGCTTACATACACTTGCAAAATAAATAAAAAATAATGAATAATATACTATTGTCTAATTATGATATTCGATTGACAATAGTAAAATTGTCACGATATCGAAAAAAAAGCAGGTATGTTAAAAAATATTTATTTGATACATCCTATCAAACAACCAATGAGAAGGCGGAAATTTTAACAATGAGGAAATAGAAATAAAATGGCGTCCATTTGCCCGCGTTTATTAGATTGAAATGAAGTTGATTCTTAATCTGCTATCCACGGTTATATAGTCTTTATTAAATAAATAATTAAAAAATAATGTATGTATATAATAATAGTTTTCTACATTCAAAGAAAATTAATAATTCGCAATAGTAGCCAAAAGAAAATTTGAACCATGATATATAGCGACAATTTAGAACTATGAATATCAATGAATACAAACAAAATCTAATGATACAATTATTATTATAATTGAAATAATACAAATCTAACGAAGATTTCATTGGCACAATTGTTATTATATCTAAATTCTTTTTACACCATTTAAAACAAATATTTACATTCCTTCGAATAATTTTCCATCCTTGAAAGACATCGTTTCGTATTTTCCATGTAGAAAGAAAGAAAAAAAAAAAAAAAAGAAAAGAAAAAACACCGACGTAACTCTGCAGCGACGATATTACGGATGAATTTCTCTTTTTTTTTTTTTTTTTTTTTTATGTCTACCCTGAAACGAAAACCAAATATAGACATATAAAGGAAGAGAAAAGTGAAACATAAGGAAGGATATAACGATCAGGCCATAGACGGTAATCGAGAGTAGTGAGAAGAGGGCAGTTCGTTGGTGTGCGCTTTAATCGCAAAGCACAAGTCCCTCTACCTCTCTCTCTCTCTCTCTCTCTCTCTCTCTCTCTTCTCTTTCTCTTTCTCTTTCTCTTTCTCTCTCTCTCTCTCTATCTCTCTTTCTCCTTGTCTAAAGCGTGAGCGAACATCGATGAATGAATCCTGTTGCGCAGAGACCGGTGGCTTCCACCGTAAGAGTCGATATATTCACTATATAGTCAATTGCATCTGTGGGGCAAAGGAGTGTGCGTGTGCGCGTGTATGCGAGGTGGCGGTGACGGCGACGGTGGTGGCGGCTTTGGTGGCGGGTGGCGGGTGGTGGTGGCGGTGTACGGGTGTTCGCTTGTCTCGATTCTATTCGACTAGTACACATATTCCTCGCAAGTGTCACGTCGCGGTCGAGAGAAAATTCACGTTTGTAAACGACGATCGTTCATCGAGGATCGTCTTCGTCGTCCTTCCTTTCGGTTATCCACATTTACGTAGCATATATATATATATATATATATATATATATACATATATATACTTACATACATCATACATACATACATACACATTTTAACATATATACGTATACGTATATATATATATATACATATATATATATATATATATATATATATAATGTTAGTGTATTTCCTTTCTCATCCTATTTACGACGATCGTCGGAGAACAGGTTGGAGATGGATTTGGCTTTAAAATGAAATGCGCGATCGAGGATGCGAAAGGGAGCAGGCGTGGACTGTTCGTCGTCTGAGGTCAGGCGTGGGGATGAACTCTACGGGGACTGCGAGAGGGAGGAGGTCTGGGGCGCTTCCTGTGCTTGGCACTAGCCTAAAAAAGCTCCACAAACAGAATCGCGACCGAATGTCTTTTCAATGCAACGAAAATGGTGAAGTGTGGGAAAAAGTGGGCATTGAGTAAAGGCTTCGACTGCTCGAATCATGACAGAGTCGTCAGAGGAGTAAGTAATCTCTCTCTCTCTTTCTCTTTCTCTCTCTCTTTCTTTTTCTCCCTTTCTCTTCTCACTTGCTCTTTCTCTTTAATACTACCGTACCACTTTACGTATGACGATGGTTCCGCACGGAAAGACGAAACATTCATTACGTTACTGCGCTTTTTATGAGACCGTGCGTCCCCACCATGTTTTAAGTAGTATGCATTTCGTACACATCGTCCAAAGAGACGTTCACTCTTCTTTCTCTTTCTTTCTTTCTTTCTTGCTCTCTCTCTCTCTCTCTCTCTCTCTCTCTCTCTCTCTCTCTCTCTCTCTCTCTCTCTCTCTATCTCTCTCTTTCCTGTGTCGCGCTTTCCATAGTATCCCCCCCCCTTGCACTTTTTTTTTTTTATTCATATTGTGCGACTTTTTCACGACCGTTAAATTCCCCCTCTTTCGGGAATCTCTCACGTTATCTTTTTAACGCTCCTCCTACGAATTTACAGATGTAAATGTATGTCGTATGTTCTCCTTTTTACGTACGTGTGGTGTGTCATCCGGTGTGTTCGTGCATGGCTGACTGTTCATTCATTGAATCGATGTCAGCGTGTAACATCTGCTATGTAGTTGTATCACTGACGATTCTTTGATTATTTTACCGGTGATTAGATGAAATACATTTAAATTGAAATCCTTCTTTCCTATCATTTTTACTTTCGGAAGGATGTTTTTTTCGAATTTTAATAATTTTATTGATTGACACGTTTTATGATGTCATTTCATATATAAAGTATTTTCAATTACGTTCGACGAATTTTACATAAAACTCGTTAAATTTTTCTTTTCCACGATACAATTTTTCTTGTTATATATAGGATATTTCCTAATAAGTGAGAAATATTACTAATAATGGATTTAGTATAAGAAACAAGAAAAAAAGTTCATATAAACATATGTCCAATATTACCTTTTTTATAAGTTTCTGAGTTTTTGAGTTACTTGAATATCGATTTACAAAATTTAAAAAACTTAAGGTCTTGATAATGTATAAATATAGACACGTGTTTCTTCTGTTATAAGGAGTTATATGGTTTTTATCTTGTGCTGAGCGAAAGTAAAGTATTTGTATTGTATGTTAGAGCTATTAACGTAGTAGTATGTAAGATAGCAGGCTGACCAAGTTTTATTTTCTGGTTAACTTTCTCTCTAGATTTAAATCCATTTGATTATTACTTTAAGAATATCTAAAATTCATCCATTAATAATGTCAAGATATTTTGAGGAATGTTCTGAGCAAGATTGCTAGTAAATTCGAGCACTGCTTAAGATTTTTGAAAAAATCAAGCAATCTATGATAATATGTAAATCTGTATTCAAGTTAAAGATAATCATTTTGAGTACTTCTTGTAATCTTAATTATTTTAATTCTGTTGATAAATTAAACTGACTATAATTTGAAAAGATAGTTATATTGGACATACGCTTATATGAACTATTTGTCTTATTTTTAAATATTGAATCCTGTTATTAGAAAACTGCTTATATATATATATATATATATATATATAAATAGCAATAAATGTAAGATTTCTCTCAAATTGATCTTTGATTATTGTTTTTTAGTGGTAACTACTTAGTGAGGGTTCGTGCCCAAGTAATGACAAGAGATGACAGTTCTGGTGGATGGGTTCCTCTGAGCGGTGGTGGCTTAGCTAATGTTTCAGTCAGACGTAGAGCAACCTCAGTAGGTGGACATCAATCTAATAACACGAATGGTACAAGCATCTCTACTTCGAATGTTACCACTACAACTTCGACCACCAATTCTCTTTCGAGTACAACTGTCAATGCACAAGGTCATGGATCTAGTACTTCTCCACCTAGTGCGACAAAAAGAAAACACGAATATCTTATCTATGGGAAACGTATCACTGATCAATCGGTAATATTGCTTGGTAATTTAATAACAAATATAGCTTTGTATTTTAATAGCAAATCATAATGTTAAGTGTTTTATTATCATACTATAATATATTTTTATATATTCTTTACTTTTGTAGGTTGTTCTTAGTTGTACTATTAAAAAAGATTTTGAATATAATAAGGTAATGCCAACTTTTCACCATTGGCGGACAGGAGAGAAAAAATTTGGATTAACATTTCAAACAGCAGCAGATGCAAGAGCATTTGATAAAGGTGTACGTACTGCGGTGGAAGAATTATTGGAAGGTAAGATCTATAGTAATATATATTAATAATTTAAATTTTAAAGCATGTTAATTATATTAAAGATACTGTGTTACTTTTTATGCTTTGTATTTAAAATGTGTTTTTAGTATTATAAAGTGATTTTTTTCTTCTGAAGATTTAAAAAAAATAAACAATTATTTATTTATATATAAACAAAATTATATATATATATATATATATATATATATATATATATATATATAAACAAATAATTATTATTAAGAACACATTCAGTATACAAGTTTATTATTTTGTTATCTTAAATAGTAAATCTGTAATAACAAATATACAATAAATAGTGATATATCATTAATTATTAATTTTGTTGCGCTCGTTATTTTGCTGCATTTTTATGTGGATTGTACATCTGGTAAGCTGTACAAAAGAATATGTAGTCTATCATTGTTAGCTGTACAATTATTAAATAATTAAATTTATTAGTATTTTGTTATTAATATTATAGGACTTGCGGAATCTACATTGTGCACCAATTCAGCAGATGGCGGCGATGAAGATGTTTTTATGGTAAGAACTAAAATATTTTAAATTAAGTATTTGGTACTCAATTAATATTTGTTTGATTTTACAGACCTTAAATCTACCTGTGGATCCTCTAGATCCACGTCCATCTTCGGATACGTCTCGTGGAGTAGTTCGTGTACCTAATTACCATTCTCAGTGTTCAGATCTTCTTGATTCATACAAACCTATTCATTACATTGGTGGATCTACCAACAAAGTACCACTATCTCAACATCCTTTAACATCAACTGCAGATATTGGATCTGATAATTCCTATGTGCATCTCACAACAGTTAATCATGAATATTTATATCCCATCGTCGATGATCATAAAAGTGATAGATTAGACAGGCACAATACTGCAAGTTCTTTGAAAAAACCCGACATTATAGTGTCTCAACCTTCAAAAAATACTATTAAACGTAATCTTCGGTTACGATGTAAACATTGCCAAGAATTATATTCTGAGCAGCACAATCCTAGGGGATCTTGCGAGTATGCACCTGATCCTATTAGACGTGGAATAGCAACAATTTCTTGTTTATCATGTGCTCAGTGTATGCTGTATCATTGCATGAGCGATGCTGAAGGTGACTTTGCCCAAAATCCTTGTAGGTAAGTTTGAGCATTTATCATCATTCATTAATATTATTGTATATTGGATAATTCTCTATATAATATGAAAATTTTATGACATTAATTTAAAGCATTATATGATTACTTAATATTTAATTAATATATAATTTTATTTAAGCTGTAGTACAGAAGAAGGATGTGGACGAAGATGGATTGGTTTAGCACTATTATCACTGATCGTTCCTTGTTTATGGATTTACCCCCCACTCAGAGCTGTTCATTGGTGTGGAATGTCGTGCGGAATGTGTGGAGGTCGTCATCATCCTACGGAATAACTGGAGGATCCCTTTGATACCTCTGCTCCATACTCAGTTGAGTCAACCAAGTTTTCATCATCGCGTAGTGCAGTCGCTAATGTGTATGAATGTCATGATCTGAGTATGGGACGTTGTCAGAGGTATCAAAGGGGCAGACAGCTTCCAGTACACGCACTGATTCACCAACATCATCTGTGAAAATCTAACTGATAAAGAAAATGATACGAGCACAAGATGTTGCATTTAGCCTTCACACTGTGTATATTCCGTACATTTTGTATACTTTATTAGCAGTATGAATTGTTTAGTCACAACTGTATATTAAACGATTGAAAGATGGAAGTAAGATAGTATTTACACTTCCACCAATTGGTCTTTGGATAGCAGCAATTGGACTGAGCAACTATGCGTTGTACATTATGAGAGTGTAAATTATGAGAAGTGTAAATTATGAGAAGTGTAAATTATGAGAGTGCAGCTGTGAAATGACTCAAAAACTTTTTATTCCCAGTTTGAAATATTCTCTGCCTCATGTAATGTGTGTATAGAAGCACAATGTCCACACTGGAATCGAGCATTGCTGCGATTGTCAGAATGAAAGTGTAAGAATGTGTTCTATTCATAAGTTCTGATTATACTAAACAAGTTGAAGCCAGTATTTGCTAATTTTCTAGCCCTTATTAGCGTGTAATAAAGTGGGGAAACAAGAGTAAATCGAAAATGTAAAGTTAATTGAGATAAGGTAAAATTGGTCTGAATTTATCGTTTATTAGCCGTTGAAAATTATCTCGTTAAAATATATGATGGAAAGCATTGCAATATTTGCATATATCCTATGTTGCTGCTACAGTCACTTAAATAATTGATTTCCTAAAAAATAAAAAAAATTATTGTCAAGGTGATTGAATAATCTTATAAGTTGCAAACCATTTTATGGGTGCCTATACTGTACAAATTTTGTGATATTTTAGAACATATTATGTGTATTTTTATGTATTTTATCGATAAAAATAGATTGACAAAAGCTGGCTGCGTCTCATAAGATGCAAACAGTAGCTAATATTTAACAAATACTACTTCTTCATAAAACAAATACAAATATTTGTGACCAGTGCCTGATGTAAAGAAAAGATTTATAATCATTAATTGAATTTGTCTAAATATTATTTAATAAAGAGTAATGACATATTAAAAAAGAACATTAAAATATAACATTACTATTTAAATAATGATCTGATTCTTAATACTATTCATGGCACTTAAAGTATTTCATAATTATCATCTTAATTTTTACTTATACTTATTAATGATAATAAACTATTTTATTTTAATGCTCTCTTTAATGCTTATGCTCTCTTGATGATATTTATTCATATATTATATGCATTAATATTGTATATTTAAAGTATTTATAAAAAATGATAAATTCTTCCTTATTTGCAAGTCAGTTTTATTAAAAGTTTGTAAATATATTTATGATCTGCTTCATTTTAGTAGTATCAATTCTTTAAGTAGATCCAATTTATTTTATCTTATATAAATTAAGAAGCAGCTAGCTTAAGCAATAATTATTATCTTCATCCTTTATATATAACTATGTTAGAAGGATATATATATACATATATATACAGGGTGTTTCAAGTTTTTTTTATCAAATTGTGTAGTATAAATTATGAGTAGAAATACGAAAAAATTTTTATTTAAATATAGATTTACAAATCCTTTGTTAAAAAGTTATAATAATAATTAAATTATTATTAATACGGTACTGCGATCTATTATGTTTACTATTATTCATTATAGTAGCCGTAGATATAAATCTGCATATTTTTCATACGAAAAGAATCATGAAAAATACAAGTCTAATAATAACAGAAAATACATTGATGACTTTCGACGTTGTCAAGTAATAATCATAGGAAAAATCTTCATGTGTTACATTTATGTTTACTCCTCACGTAATGAATACAGTACCGTATTAATAACAATAAATCGGTTATTATTTTATTTAATTTTTGCTATAACTTTGTAACTAAGCATTTGTAAGTATATTTATATAATGCTTTTTTCTTATTCTTATGTAAAACATACTAATGCAGTTTGACGGAAAAAAAACATCCTGTATGTATGTATATATATGTGTATGTATATATATATATGTATATATATATATGTATATATATATGTATATATATATATGTATATATATATATATATATATGTATATATATATATATATATATATATATATATATATATATTTAAAAGACATGTTGAAGAAATACCTGCAGATCTGATTAAATATTTGTAAAAATTGATTTGCCATTTAATCATGATACTCTTAGATAAATAGTGCCATAATATAGATCATACTGTTATACTTAACAGCTAAGCACAAATTTAACATCGCAAAGATTCTTATATTTGTTTATCATATTATGTAAATCACCTTGACATTCATCTCTATGTATAAAGAGAATTATTGTATATATAGAGATTGTAAAATATTTTTTAAACCAAAGCTTAAAAATGTTGTGCTAGATAGTTCTTCATGATCAGCTTATTGATATTGTAAAATATTTACAATATTATTTTTAAGAAATGATTGCTACAAAATTGCTAACAATACATATGTATATGTAGAAACAATTTACGAGAAATATGTTATTTGTTATATAATTAAACTACAAGCATGTGATTGTTCTGCAAACATTAATAACAGCAATGCATGATATATTTTAGAATTGTACAAAGTGACAAAGAATGTATTTTAAGAATAGTACACGTCTATGCTTATTTAAATAATTAATACTTTGTTATGTCCAATATTTCTAGTCTATTAATATAGTAATGTTTATGCATTGCTTCTCATATGCCATAAAAAATAAGTATCAAAAGTTTATACAAAACAACTATTTGTATTTTCCTCCTAAAATGAAAATTTATTATTCTTAAATTCAAAAAGTATGTACATCTGTATTATTATTGTACATACATGCTTGTTTTATTTGAATGTTTTTATTGAAATATCTAAATGTTATATGTCATATGATGGCTAGCATTTTTCCATAGCAGTTCATATATTTATGAACACTGATTTAAACATCCATCCATTTTTAGTACATATTTTATTGATGTGTTCCATTATGTCCATTTGAATGCACAATTTTTAATTATATTTTAGAATATCTATCTTTAAATAATTTACTTAATAATTATATTTGACTACATTTTAAAATAGTATACATATAAATAATAATATAATGCAGAAAGAGAACATATTAGAAAATTGGTTCCTAAATAAATACAGTAATTTTGAGGTTTTCATTAATACTTATTTTGATTAGCAATTAGTGAATTTAATTCTATTTATAAAGCAAATCAATGCTTATGATTACAAAAAAAAAAAAAAGAAATATCAAATGATATTAATATAATTACGATGAATAGCTTCTGTTCATTAGTTGCGAATATTTCATAATCTTTCATTTAACCTAAATTTAGAGTACAAAGATTTCTAAAGTATATTTAAAAATGTATATATATATATATATATATATATATATATATATATATATATATATTATCTTTATTTTCATTAATATAATAATTGTTTACGTTATTTTTACGATTTCTTATTTATCATATACTAATACATGCAAAATCATAAATTAGATTATAAATACGATCGTTCTTTCTGTTTTATTTTACAATATTTTTCAATCATCTGATAAAAATCGAGATAATATTTTTTTCTTTATGAATATTTGCTGTCCGATAAAAAAAACTATGTTTCATTTACAATAATACATACCTTTGCACTTTAGACATACTATTTATAGATACGTATGCATAATAAAGTTATTCTCAATTTTACGAAAGTATAAGTTATATTTGGTAATGCATATATTATTTAATCTAAATGTAATCTCTTGAGCTTTGATATTTTTCTTATTTTTCTTTTTTTTTTTTTCTCTCTTTTTTTTTCTTTCTAATTTAAAATTTACTTATTAACAATAATTGCAAGTATTTTTTTAACACGCAATTACTCAATTGTTACATTAATTCTTGTTCTTATAAAATATATATTGATTCCATTATAATTTCTATTATAGATATCATTCGTATATTACCAATCTTGTGGTATGTATTAATACCAATTGTTTGGTTATAGAAAAGTACAAAAGTTACTTTTTCTGTAAGTTTGTTGTGATGATCTATACCAAATGAGAAATATGTGTATTACGGTTTTTATAGATTGACAAATGAAGCGTGCCTGAAAAATATCCTATTTAAATTTTCTCAATGATTTAGTATGAGTGTTTAATGTAATTGAAGCACATCTTAAAAGTGTCGTATCATAATAATTAATTAATCGGGAGAAAATATAAATAATATAATTTGTACAAGAATGATAAATATATTGGTGATAATAATCATTAATACAAATAGATGAATATATGAATGCGTGCATGTGTGCGCGCGTGCGTGCGTGTGGGCAAAAGTGATATGTGCAAAAATTTACACAAATAAATAAATTTTAACGGATATGCACATATAAATACACACAAAGCTATTATAAAAATTATCAAACTGGGATAATTCGCAAAAGTGCCTGCCAAAAGTAAAACAAGTGTTAAACGTTTGTGGCAGCACTCAAGTGATGTGAGATTAGATTGTAAAAACTTGTTCTACGTGATTCTCACTCACAATGTAAATGCTGCAAGATCAACGAGTAAGATTTTAATTCACGGATTCATTGTATCATAAATGTTTAAATCTTGTATCATTGTAATTAAAGAAATATGTATCATAATCCAGCTGTATGAAAAATAAAATATATTGTATCACAATGAGACATTAGATAAATATAAATCATCTTACATATAATATTATTAGATATATTACAATATATTAATTTATGAAAATTAACATATTTATTTAAATAATATAACTATCTTTTATACAATTTATGAATATTTTTTAGCAAATTCATTTGCTAAGATATACTAATTAATTAATTAAATATATTTATACATGATATCTATTTTAATGTGGAGCTGGAGTATGACCATCAACATAAAAGTTTCTAGTTGCTTTAGGTAATTCTAATACTATACCATCCAATTCCTTAGATAATATTATTTGACAACCTAAAATAAAACATGAAAATATAATTTAAAAGAACAATGATAATTGAATATAATTTCTATAAAATATATGAAGATTATACCTAATCTAGAATTTTCTTTTAAAAAAGGTGCTAAATCCAATAGATCCTCTTCTTGTTCCTCTGCTTGTGGAAGTTTATTTAAATAATCATAATGTACATATACATGACATGTAGTACAAGCAAGAGAAGCTTCACATGCCCCTTCCATTTCAATTCCATATCTATGTGCTAAATAAAGTACATTATCTCCTATTTTACCTTTTACTGGTATTTTTTTTCCTGTTTTATCCACAAATGTAATATTTACTCTGGAGTATAAAATAACAAGTACATAAAATAAATATGAATGTTTATTACAATTTGTTATTAGTTGATAATTTGAATACAAATTTTTAACGTGAGATGTTAAGTTTACCTACATATCGGCTTCTGATTTTGGATCCTGCATTTCGTATTCTCCATGTAATAACGCTATAAACATAATTATTTTTTATTTTAACAACATATATGTATGTATATATGATTTTCGCGCTAATACCAAGAATTATCAATAACGCCATCTGAATTAATGCAAATATTTGAGTAAAACTTACGTTTCGATGCATGCACTAATGAATTTCTCATCTTATTGAAACAATCAATTGATAAAAGTGTCTTTTTTAATGTACTCTTTAACGTTAAGGAGCGTAATATAAACGTCATCACGTAATTTTACAATAATTGTAATATTTAACTCTTTAACCCTCTAATAGAAATAGCAAAGAACTTTTTGTCCAATGTTTACTAAGATCAAAAGATTCGAAACTCGATACTAAACTGTTTAGAGCATTAATTGTGTATATTATAGAAGAATTAACTTGCTGAATTTTTTAAATTATTTTCTGATTTAAAAAAATTAACACAATATTTCTAAAAGAGGTGGGATCTCAAAAAGTACAGCAGTCGTGGTGTTATACGTTAATGTTTTATATTCCTCAAGTTATTACGCTCAAATAGAACTGTACGTAGAAGCTTCTTTATCGATAAACTTAAATTGCTTCCTTATTGATGCACTGTAGTAAATAATTAAATTTTGAAATTCATTTCTTACATCTTTTAATATTCAAAGAAATATTTTTTTTATAATATTTATGATAAATTATATAACGATGTCTGTTAATAATAGAGTATTATTACAAGGAAGATTCCTGTTTTATATGGTCAGAAAATAGATTTCTTGGCAAGGTTGATTTCTTCATTACCAATTGAGGAATAAAGGTAGATCTCTCTTTTACATACGGTGATTGGTAACGAAGTTTTTCGTTTTCTGACCCCCCGGATATATTTCTTCGTTATCGATCGATGATAAAGCGAAACTTAAGAGGATCGAGCGTTGCGTGACAAAAATAAGAAGACAAAAATCGTTAAGGAGTGTTATTCGTTTCAAATGAAAATTTCAGCTGTAATTAAATATTCTTCTGTGGTTTCTTATTTTCATCAAAGTTTGGACAATTATTCTAGATTAATGATTTTAATTTTTCTCAAGTGGACCCTTGGATAGGGCCTTTGAATCAATTATATTTATTACCCTTTATGCATTTATATCGTAAAATAAATGCATACAGGCACTGCGTTGAATCTATTACGGATTACTGGGACATCACTATTAAAGAAGAATTTAAATGTGAGAGAATGAAAAGTGCGAATTCACAGACTATTAACATTATGTATTCTAATTTACACTAATTCGATGTTACGTGCGAGAGAGGTATAACCTATACAAGCTTATAGACTAATATGATAGATGAATTGGAGAGACAGTTCCTCGCTTGTCTTTGTAGTTCATATTTTATCCATACCTGTCGCTGAAGTCATACATGCTTCAAGCGAAAGATTTTGTCATGTACATATATGTAATCATTAATAATCATTTCATGTTAAACAAAAATATTGTTTAATCAAATTTGAGATATATCAATAATTTGATCTGAAAATAAGAGGATTATATTTCTTTCTTCGTAATAATATGCTTAAATGTAAATATAACATATAAGTAAGTGAAGTTTATATTTTTTTAGAAATTGATACATTGATGATTGTTTACTTTTAGTAATTAAAATATTGTGATCAAATATCGAAGAATGGCAGGAAATTTTTGGCAGAGCTCTCACCAGTAAGTTATAGATATACCTTCAATTATTAATAAATTAAATAATAAATTGTTAAACAACTTATTTTACTTTGTAGTCAACAGTGGTTACTTGATAAACAAGACTTAGTACGTGAACGACAACATGATTTATCTATTTTAACGGAAGAAGAATATCAAAAGCTTTTTATCTTTTTTTCTAATCGTAAGTTTAACATAATATACAATTTTATGTTACATAAATTATATTGAGAATACATGAATATATATATATATATATATATATATATATTATTCTGTTATTTGTATCTCTATCTTTTCTTTTAGTTATTCAAGTATTAGGTGAACAATTAAAATTAAGGCAACAAGTAATTGCAACTGCAACAGTGTATTTCAAAAGGTTCTATGCTCGTAATAGTTTAAAATGTATCGATCCTTTATTATTAGCTCCAACATCAGTCTTTTTAGCTTCAAAAGTTGAAGAATTTGGAGTTATTTCTAACACAAGGTTAATAACAACTTGTCAAACAGTAGGTATGTAAAAAAAAGGTATATATATTTACAATTAATTTAAATTAAAATAATTTTTTATTTATCGTTTTCTTCATTTTCCAGTGAAAAATAAATTTAATTATGCATACTCTCAAGAATTTCCATATCGTACAAATCATATTCTTGAATGTGAATTTTATCTTTTGGAACATTTAGATTGTTGTTTAATCGTATATCAACCATACAGACCTCTTTTAATTCTTATTCAAGATGTAGGGCCAGATGATCAATTATTAACGTTAGCTTGGCGTATTATTAATGATAGTTTACGTACAGACGTTTGTCTACTTTATCCACCATATCAAATAGCCATTGGTAAGTACTATATTAATTATCAAGTATTATATATATATTGTAATAATGAATTTTTTTCAAACAAATTGAACTAATTTTTATACAAAATTAATCTATTATAGGATGCCTACAGATTGCATGTGTAATATTACAAAAAGATCTCAAATCATGGTTTGCAGAATTAAATGCAGATATGGAAAAAATTCAAGAAATAGCACGTTATATCATAAATTTATATGAATTGTGGAAAACGTATGATGAAAAGAAGGAGATACAGGGGTTATTGTCTAAAATGCCTAAACCAAAAGCAGCGCCGCAGCGCTGACATCTAGTTCCTTCAGCATCGAATATTTGGGATTGATGCTAAAACATTGATACATACTGACTAAGTATTTCTGTGAAGGATTGATAACCTTGACATAAAATACCGTTTTTATATAAAATTGTACACATTGTGTGGTACAAAGTTTGAAATTATCACTATCACATTGGTGTATTGGTAAGCATGCAGTCTAATTACAATCATTATAAAATAAATACAAGGGGGCAAAAAATAAAACTTAAAATCTTATTGATCACAGATGTCATATATATAATGGAAATTACATTTTTTTTTTTTTTTTTTTTTTTTTTTTTTTGTTATTTATATGACAGAATTCATTTACTGTAAAAATGCAAGAATAAAAGAAATAAAATTCAGTAATTATGTACAACTTAGTTTCGTTATTTTAAGATATTTTACACGGTATTATTTGTAAATGTTTTTACTGAATAAAAATCTTAGAGTTACATCGTATATCTTATGTATTTTCATTATTGATTCTAAGAAATATATTAATACCTATATTGTATTTGTACATTAAGTTTATGTGAAAAAAAAAAAAAAGATCTTTATCAAAGGAACCTAATGAAAATGCAAAACGTTTGTAATATTTCAGGTTTTAATTTGTTTCTATTAATGTTATTTAATATTAAATTTTTAAGAGGAACCTTTTGAATATCTTTTCCAAAATTTTTTCACATCATCATGGCCCACTTTTGTTACCACCATTGTTCGTTTTCTGCGTAAAAAATAAAAAAAATACTTAATAATAAAAAATTATTCTATTCATATTAATATCAAAAAGTCAAAATAATTATTTATTTTTCCAGTTATACCTGTCATTTTGCCAGATCAGAACACCTGTAGAAAGTGCATGATTTCTAAGCACTTCAAAATCAGTCTGAGAAAGAAATTGACTATATAGGACTCCTTCGCTAAACAAAAATCTATTTCTTTCGTTTTCCCATAACTTAATTTGATCCACAATAGTTGGAGGCAATGTGGGTGGGCCTGCCTCTAACATTTTATTATGTGCATGCTGCTGTAAATAACTGTTAATATAGCAGAACGCAAATTAACTTTACTGTGTAATACATAAGTATCTAGTTTAAAATTATTAATAAGAAAATAAATTATAATTACATACCCTATGATCTGTGCTGCAGTAATTCCACTTTTAAAAGCTTGCCTTACTGAATCTCTCGTTAATATTGAAACCACTAAGTTTGGGAATCTGTAATTTATTACTTAGCAATAATAAAAACATAATTTTTATGATTATATGAAAATTCTTAGACCTACCTATATAACATTTCACAAAATAATCCAAGTAAAGCTACTTGCAAATTTGAATTAGTATAAGCGTATACTCTATAATTAGTTTCAACAACTATATATCCTTCTTTTCCACTTTCTTTAGCTAATGGTTTATTTTGTCCAGTTGCTATGTTTAATGCTAAACGTGTTGGATAAAATCTAATAAGAGAAAAACAGATAATTAAAAAATCAGTATGTAAAAGAAAATAATTAAAATTAAATTCAATTCAATAACCTTCCGGCTTTTCGTTTACGTTGATAAACAAGTCCAAACTCTCTCAGATGTTGTAGAAATGTTAATAAACCTTCAGACATTCCTTCAGTACTATAATCTTTACCAAGTGTTGAAAAGTTTAATTGAAATAGAAATGTTAGACATTCAACTAAATTAAGTCCTCTTGCTTCTATTGTGTCTAAATATTGAAGAATAAAGTACCACACCTGTGATGCAGTATCTAACAATAAGAATTGAAAACCTGCTTGTGTGATAATTGGACTTCCATCACCTTCATCTCGTTTCATTAAACCAGCGTGCAAAAGTATTCTCACAGCATCAGCCGAGATACCTAAAGTAAATTTTTTAGATCTAATTTGTCATTAATATAATAGTTATATAATAGTTAAATTAATTTACCTTCTTGTTGCTGAGAACCAACCATATAATGTAAAACACATTCCCATCTTTCTAATGCGTATGCATCTAAAAATGCTACGTCTCTAGGTTTACTGTCAGTTTCTAATTGATTTGACATTGTCCATGGTTTACCACCTCCCAATAAAACAATTTTCAAATTCTTTTTGAAAGATGCATGAACAATCCAACCTGGTAATCCTCCAGGTAAAGATGTTTCTCTCCATATATTTAATTCTTTTAAAATTACAACTACTTTTTGATGATCTTCAAGGTAAAGTTTAGAACACCAAGAAGCAATTACTGCCTGTGGAACTGCTTGTTCGACGAATAATAATCTCATGATATAATGTTTTGCTATCACAGGCAATTCACGAAACACAGCCAAACATATAGGCGGATTATGATATAATTTACTTAATACTTCTGGTGGACGTGATTTTAAATATTCGTGTAGATTTTTGCATTGTAATCCGGTAGGACGTAATAAATTCTTTCCACTTATCGTGTTTGACATTATATTGCAGCATTAACAAATTTTACTGTATTTTTACTGTTTAAATACAAATGATAAAAAAAAAGAATTCTGACGAAATTACACGAAGGAATGACATCAAATTTTCTTCACCTTATATATATATTTCATTAAACAATATATACATTAATCTTTTTTAATTATTAAAATCATACTTATAAATATATAGCAATGCCTTTTTTGATACTTGGTTATTCTTACATTTATGTTTCTATAACACAGCGTTCTCCATAGAGTATAAAATATTATTGCGAGGGAATACTCGTATTAAACTTATTCAAATCATAAAAATAATTAACGATGATACTTTGCTTTTTCAATTTCGGACTCTTCTACTATATTAAATAAGAAAATATTTTTATAGAAATTGTATATAATCTATAAATTAACAAAATTATAAGTATTAATTTTAGAACCAATTAATTTTATTATACAAATTTCGCTGTTTTCGATAATAAAGGGTGGGAGGAATTTAGTTGTATTTTTAATATGTCAGATGGCGCTTGACATCGTATAACGAAAGAAAACATTGAGTGTTAGAAGATCTACTCTCGTAGAAAACACTCTTTCGATTTCCCTCGCAGAGCGCATCGTGTAATGTGGAATCGTTGTAACAAGCGCAACGAGTAATAACGAGCGTTTTCAAGTTTATTCTCCGATGCTTTGTCCTAACCGAACTCGGAAATGTGTCAACGTAATGATGATCATACGATATTCGCGTAGAAATTAATTTAAAATGTAGGCTGAAAAACGTGTGGATGGTTTAACCGTCGCCAATGAAATTAAACGTGTGTGTAAATATATATATGTGTGTGTATGTATGTTTATAAAAATATAACGGAAAAGGTCGTTTTAATTTATCCGGGTTAACCGCGAAATATATATATATATATATTATATGTATATATATGTATATGTATGTGTACAATCGGTCTTTCCCCTTCCGGGAAGTTTGTAAATAACGGTGATAGTTACCTTTAAATTTACTTTCGTGTTGTGAACAACAGTTTAAGAATAATAAATCGCAAAGTCGTCGCATTGCCACATACAACTAAATTGGTGTCTTTTCGAACGAGCCGACAGATTTTTCACCGATACGGGTAAGTGTTCGATGTGAAAGTTTCTTCCATTAAAAATAAAAATAAAAATAAAGTGTGTTCGGGATTGATAAATAATCGTTCGTTAATGATCCTTAAATTGTTTGCGAATTATCGAATTTTCGGATCAAATACTTTTCGAATTTATTTTCGGAGAAGTGTCCTTGTTAGGTTAAGGTATCTTGTCAACATCGGTCAAGTGGTTTCGCGAAGATCAGAGTATTGAATTAAAATTGTTCTTACCTTTCGTTTACACATTATGGAACGTATTTAAAATAATAACGATTAAAATCAATTTTATATATTAATCATTTGGATTTTTTTTTTTCTTTTTTTTTTTAAATTATAATATCACACGGTTAGTATGATGCAAGCAAGTGTTTGAAGAAATGTTATTTTTTTATTCATATTACATTTATAGTTCTCTCACATTTTATCATATAATAGATTTCCTCGTAAAAAGATTTCTGCTATGTTATTAATCGTATAATATGATGCCATTAAGATTCGAAACTAATATAAAGAAAGAAATATGATTTATATATGTATTGATGGATATAATTTGGACTAAATTTTATAGATATTATCTTTATGAGATTAAAATATATCAGTAAAAGATATCATATTAAAAAGTTATTGTTTTTATGGACCAATATGTAAGAATATTATATATATACATATATTATGTTCTAAGAGTAAACGATATTAATGGTGTTCCAACCTGTTTAAAGTCAATAAAATTTGCTTTAACCCAGCTATTGGCTCAAGAACCACCTGTTAGATTTCATCTAAATTTAGAATTCAGTGGTAGAGAGTTAGTCAGAGTATTCTATAGATACTTCAGATCAGCTAATGTTCTCATACTTTTTTCAAAGGGCACTATGCAACAATGTGTACATACTTAAATTTTCTTTTCTTCTTTTTTTTTTTTGTTTTTTTAATAACTTGTCTTCTTTACTTATAATCATCTTTATAAAATTTATACAACTATTTGTTTGAACCAGTTGCAAAGTAAAAATGTATAAGAGACCACTCATATGTTTTTAGACTAATGTATATTTCTTTTTTCTCTTTTTATTACAGGCTAAAGGAATTTAACAAAGAAGATACATTCATCAGAAAAGTTTACGATATGGCTAATAGAAGGGACAAAGCTTCAGGTGGATTTGTAAGTAATGCGTTGATCATTTCATATGATTTTTTTTAATTTTTTTTTTTTTTTAAAAGATATCAATGTACTTTCGGCATTGAAAGGAGAAACAAAAGTGGACAACGAGAAAACAATTATTTTCTCAAAAATGTAATGAAATAATATGTTGTAGAATAATAATAATCAAATGAAAACAGAAAAGTAACGAGCGAGTGAATGTAATTAGTCCTCGTTATTATAGTTTTACACGTTTTTGATATAGAATTCATTGCAGTGTAGTATATGCTGCATTTGCCGACATTATCGTCCACCATATCCGTTCGTTTTTATAATGTGTGCTGTATCACCTGCGCGTATGCATATGTATGTGTATATATATATATATATATATATATATATATATGCATATATAGATACATGCGTATGAGCATTCGTCTTATCACACACATTTCATAACAAGAATGCTCGTACAATAGGGAGGTGCTCTAACTTCTACCGGGCTAAGCGTATTTAACGTGAAAGGTATGCCAAGATATACCAGTTCTGCTGGTAGCCAGCGTCGTGGTATTATCAGTGTCCGAGACATACGTCGTAACCAATTCTTTCGTCGTTCTTCTTTTTTTATTTTTTTACTAAGAAGAAATTACTTCAGCAGTTGTTTCCATCAAATATTCCACGAAGATTATAAAACATTGAGATACGTAACGATATTTTTGTTCCATTGACGTTGTAGTTTTATCATTTATTTTACTGACTTTTATTTCTGTTTTCTTTTATTTTTTCTTTTTTATTTCTTTCTTTTGTAATTATTAAGAAGAAAAAAAAAAAAAAAAAAAAAAGTTTCATTACCGTTATCGTATTTTTTCGAGTTCATGATAACGAAATAAGCATCGTGACAATAGGATGACAACGCCGTCAATTTTAAACGATAGTAATTGATATCTCCTGTATTTTTAGGAATAGGGTAGTGTAATTAGATGCACGCGAATTCATATATCTATGCACATATGTATCTATATATTTTCTTTTATTGAGAAATGGAAAGTATAGAGATAAAGACGTAATAGGTAAAAGTACGTGTCTTTCGAAAGGCAATTTAATTCAGAGAAAGGTGTGTTTTTTGTGTCGCTACTGACGTTTGAATTGTCGTACCGTCGATCGGACTAATTGAATTAATTAAAGTCATCCGTCACGAAAAACATTTGCGTATTGTGCACTTTCTACAAACACCTGGTTCTACGAATCGTGCAATTTCTTAGTTTGATTAAAAGGATTTTCGATGAAGGGATAATGACAAGAGTGATTATTTAATAAAAATTTAAATATCGTTTTACCAATCAGAAAAATTCTTCTATCGAGATTAAAAAGTAAATCGTGCGTTCGAAGAAGGTCGAAATGTCGGCGACGATTAAAAGACGGAAGACTTGGTACAATAAAACAGAGGCTGGTAACAAGGTATGATTGTCGAGAATCTTTTCAATTTGATATGAACAATATTTAAATACTGTTTCATAATTTCATAAGCTTTTTAATTTTACTCGTAAGATTACTTTTTTTCTTTTCACTTTTTATAATTTTATTATAAAAATTAATGAATCGGCGTGTATTACATTTCATAAAATTTACAGAAAAACGTAAAAAGTGATTCATCTGTTCGTTATAGTAATTAAAGAAGTAATTAAATAATTAAATTATTATTTATTTTTCAAAGTGGAAGTAGGCCACCAGCTGTTTCTTTAATTGCTACAGCATGTAATGAATTCTTTTTACGTTTTCTTTTAAATTTTTATTAAACATCAACATATACTGTTCTTTTTCCAAACACTCATTCGAATATCAATAAATAAATATTATGTCAGATAATTGTAAAATTTTACAGGTATAAATTTTTCATTTTATCTAAATAATTTTGAATTTCCATTCGTATGATTTTTAATTTTATTGAAATGATCGTTAATATTATTCGAAGAATTTTTAATTAATAATTATTTTTTATTTTTTCATTCATTAGCGTTTTCTAAAATTCGTCGATTGCGATATTAATAACAAATTTAAGAGAAACGTACTACCTACGTATACCCATTTTATCAGAAATCGTAAAACAACACCTCGCGATAATCGTCAAATCATTTTCTTATCGTTCATATCGTTTCAAGATATCGTTGCGAGCTCTTGGGTATCGTAGGAAACAAAACGCGAAACATGTCGCGACTCGACGATATTATTCTATACGTAGGCACACGTCGAGCTTCCTGTTGTTGCTTTATTTATCGTTTTTGCATTAGAGTAGTAATATGATATTTTCTATTGCATTTCAATCTGTTTCCCATTTCGTTCGAATTATATGTATTCCATTTCGTTACATTTCGCTAGTTACCGACTTTCGATTTTTCTTTCGTGAGACTTTCCTCTCGTTATGCTTTCATTTTTAAACTGAGAAATTATTTACTCCCACGCATTAAACACGATCAACATTTCAATGTAATTTTAAAAAACTGCGTTTTCTCTTCTACGATCGCATTTTTAATTTTTTTTTCTTCTTTTTTTTTTTTTTTTTTTTTTACGAATATCGATTTAATTTCAATAATTAAATTGTGAATGCAACATGATGTACAAAATATTTCAATCATAGTGCTATAAATAATAGTTCATATCCTAGATATTTAGACGTTGAAAACATTTTATCTCTTATTAATTTAAGAATATTAAAATTTGTTCGAATCATTGAAAAACGTAATAACTTCAATAATTTCAACATAATATCGAATATTTTCCACATGCGAAAAAGCATGGCGAAAACTCTCTCTCTCTTTCTCTTTCTCTTTTTTTTCAAAATTAACTTTAAATACTCTAGAAACATTCTATATATATATATACAAGCATATCAATCTAATTAATTCTAACGAATTTTATATGATTTTCGAGTTACAACTGCCAAAAAAAAAAAAAAAAAAAAAAAAAGTTCGTATTCGTATATATTTTATTATACAAAAAAGAAAACTGTTGGCGATAGAAGCTGAAAAGTATTATAGGAAGTACCTTGGACAGTAGGAAAATTAATTCAAAGACGTCTGGTTAATTCGCATTCATTTATGTCGCGAAGTTATATCGGTCATGTACGTACAATACAAGGTTGAATCCTTGTTATCGAAGTTAGTACTTAAAATATATTTCTTGAGATATGCACGCGCGTGTGTGTGTGTGTATGTGTGCATCTATGATCGAGAAAGATCGATTTATGAAAAAAATAGATTAACGTTGCCATGGCCGCTTTTTCCTCTTGGTGACATTTTTTTGCTCTTTTAACGACGTCTTTAGATATTTATCTTGAGGTTAATTCTAATTATAGCTCATTGTTAGATCGAAAGAGAAATTCTCTTCTAAGTTTATCTTTTATCATCGTGAGAGATCTCTCCTAGAAGTGTTCGTTTACTTTACGTGCACTCTGTTTATTTTATATGTATACATTTAT
>NC_062192.1:5450776-5455776 GCF_912470025.1 Vespa velutina | reverse complement strand
AATAAGTAGGTTTGGAAAGAAAATTAAAAATTAAAGAGAAGGAAAGAAAAAGAAAAGAGTAAAGAATAAAAGAAAAAAAAATAAAAAAAGAAAGGAAAGGAAAGGAAATGAGAGTACAGCAGGAACAGATCGGCGTTGCGATCACTGTGCAATGCCGTTACGCATTGAAACGAGATCTTATTCTTATCATTCGACCGCATCTGCGTGTCTTGAAACCGGTATAAATCGATATAGTTTGCAGTACGACACTGTAAAGCTTTCTTTTTCGAATGGATCGAACGTCTTCTACTTACTTATCTACGAATTAATATATTTTATTATTAAATATTTATGAGAAAACAATGAAGATTCGAAATCTTTCTTGATTTCTTTGCCTTTCGTGAGAACTATTTTCAAACACGTCGAGATTAGAATTTATTTATCAAGGGAGAAAAAAAAATGTAGAGCTTTTTATCGCGAGAGACACGCTCAAAATTTTAATCAACGACAAAGATTTTCCTTCGAGTTCATTTTAAGTGACGTATAATGTATATTAGTTATACAAGTATTGCACGAACTGTTATCGTCGTAAAAAGAATTATCGAGATTTTTCCAGGCTCGATTTTACCATCTTAAAAATCGTAAGAGAAAAATCGATAAATTGTTGAATAAAATATATTTTAAATAATAAATTGAATGTCGTTGGGGATCAACGTGACAGAGTCAATATATTTTAGACTTTATTTAATAAGGTTCTTATGATATATTTTTTATGACATTAGGAAAGCTAAAATTGTATTTTCCCATGAGAGTAAACTCTAATAAAAAAAAAAAAAAAAATCATGGCAAAAAATTTATGAATTTTTCTATATCTTTTATATACAGAAAAGCCATGAAAGATATTATCGATAAATATATCGATTTATACAACATTCCTTTGGCAGTCGACGTCTTAAAAAAATATTCATCGCTATAAATAACTTTGTTTTTATAATAAAAATATCATATAAAAATAAGTACATGTATATATATATATATATAATTGGAAAATATAAAACAAAACGAATAAAAAAAGAATAAAAAATAAATGTTTTTGCGGAACGGTTTGATAAATAAAAATTCATCGCTCTTCCTCGATTCTCGAAGATAAGCCGTTCGCCACCCACACTTAGAAAGGCGTGTCTTTCTTCTTTGGATGATGTCATCACCCACCTCTTCTTTCACTATCGACGACGACCTCAGCGTTGACCTTAAAGCATTCACCCTCGAGCGCTCGAAAGTTCCTCTTTGTCACGCGAACTCTTCCGCTCCGCCAAGTTTGGATCTTGCCGATCGTGGAATATCGTCTTTGACCTGACTGGTCCTCGGAAAGAGAAGGCACTTTTTTTTTCAGCAATGACGGTTATACGAAACCTTGGGGCTATTCGAAGCAATGACGCGTCTATAGACCACCGATCGTGCAATATTTTTTTTGAAATGCTACGTGCCCGGATAGTAACAACGTGATTCATCACACGCCAATAAGATCGTCCTTTCTTTTTTGTCGCCAAAACATTCTTCTTTATTTATTTATTTTTTTTTATTTTTTTTTTTCACCCTTGTTTTTCTTGTTCGTTCTTCGTTGAAAAGTCAACATATTTTTGATTTCGAACGATACGAAAAAAATCAGTTATCGTTGATATATTAGTTCGTTCGTTCGTTCATTCGTTGTTCCCTTCGGGATCATATTTTTCTCTTCGAATTTCAACTTATTCGTAATATTTTACGTGCACGATGAAAAGGTTAGATATGTTGCGGATATTATGTATTTCGTCGATATGATACATGTAAACTTTGAAAAATTGTTCTTATTCATTTTAATGAACAAAAGCGTCAAAGGAATTTATTTGCATCGATAATTACCTACACCTTAGTGATTTTTATTGATATTTGTAATCAATGTTTGTGTTTAATAAATTATAGAATTTAATAACACATAAAATAGAAATTTAATCATACATACGCAATGTTTTATATATATATATATATATATATATATATATATATATATAATTAATTCTGATCTTGTACCGATTAGAATTTTATAGTTTTAATTTAAAAATTTAATTAAATCTCTTCATTCAATGTGCATGTTGAAATGTGCACTCGAATGAATGTATTACATATCTGAGAAGAAAATATTTCTCAATGTAATTTTTTTCACGAAAAAAACAAACAAACAAATTATCGTAATTAAAATAAAATATCTTTTTTTTTATTTTTACCCAATGTTTTTTTACCCAATTTGATAGAATATGAACGGAACACCTTATATATTTACTTGTGCGTATTCGTGTGTATATACGTTCATATATATACATATATATGTATATATACAGTCATTCCCGTTAGCTTTATCGAGTACAACGATTAAATATTTGCGTTTACTCGGTCTCCCGGTTTTCCGTCCGACCTTCTCCTTCTCTTCACGAGTACGACTCGTAAATCAAAGCTGCGAATACTCGACGAGCCACTTGATCTGTTTCATTAGAATACGTCTTTTGCGTGCGTCTCGATGGTCCTGACCTACATTTCTCTTTCAACATCATCAATCTTGTACGTACTCACTGTATATATACATATGTTATGTATATTTTAGTCCAAAAAAAAAAAAAAAAAAAAAAAAGTAAGCAGCAAAATACTATTAATTTTGTTTTATAAACTTGTTGATATTCAAAGGTTTATAAATGTTAAATCAATAACGACAAGGTTTTTTTTTTACATCGATTTGCATTTTTACAAATCCTTTTATTATAATTTATAATATATAAAAAAAGAATAAATATACTTTTTCTTTCTCGTTCCTAATTCATTCATCAATTTATTTATTAATTTATTTGAATGAATTCTCATATCATTTATCAGCATATCAGCATTATCATCATTTATGAAAGTAAATGATCGAAACAGAAAAAGGGGAACATTTTTAATCTCTTAAAAGGATACTAAAACTTATCTTTGTAAATAAATAAATGATAGTTTAAAAGTTGCAAAATTTAGTTTCAGTATTGTTATATTTATTTTTTTTTCCTTTTTTTTTTTTCGTATCCATCATTCATCGAGAAATTATTCAACGTGACGGATTAAAAAGTCTTACATTATGATGTAAATATTCCATATAGAAAGGAAAAAAAATAATATATATATATATATTTTTTTTTTTTTTTTTTTTATAAGTAAAGAATCGATTACACGCTCGAAAAACAACGTTCGCATTTCACGAACGCAAAACTCAACCGTTCGTTGAAATTCTCTTCGTCGAAACGGAGCACAGGCACTAATCGCAAACGGAGATACGGGGAAGCGTGCTCACGATCGTGAAAATTGTAGGACAGTTACAAGTTTAAGGCCGGCTAAACTCGTTCCTGATAAGCGTTCAGCGTGGAGGGAACTGTTGCCCATGGTTAATACGTATAGGTGCGTGCTTTTGTGTATGTATATATATATGTGCGTTTGCGTACAACCTTATATATATATATATTTTTTCACTCTTTCTCTCTCTCTCTCTCTCTCTCTGTCTTTTTCTCTCTTTCATTTTCGTTTCTTTAATTCTCTCCAAGCGCGATGCCGTTATGTTAATCTTATGCTACGACCTAACTGTACCGTCCAGCCATTCTCCAGAAGACACCGTTTTTTTTATGTATGCACATATGCGCACGTACATGAGAATAATAATAATAACAATAATAATAATATTAATAATAATGATAATAATAATAATAATAATAATAATAATAATAATGACGATGACGATGACAACGACGACGACGACGATTCGATTAGCCGATCGAAACGCGAGCGAAATTATTGATGTTTATATAAAGTGAAGGGAAAAAGTCACTGCGATGGCGTCAAGAGAAAACGCTGCTGTCTTTGTGGGATATTCTTGTTCTCTCTTTTCTTTCTTTCTTTCTTTTTCTTTCTTTTTTTTTTTTTTTATAATACGGCGCCGCTCTTAAAATAAAATTACGGAAATAATCAAAAAAGGGTGTTAGTTTTTAAAGATCCCCGTGAGAAAATAATTTTTCAATCGAAAAAAATTGAAATATGTATGAGTCGTCTAGTCAGAAAAATATAGTTTCGAGAAAAATGCATATGGCATAATGTCATTACCATAATTATCATGTATAAATGATAAACACGTAACTCGATCAACGATAATTTGAAATTCGATGTAACTTACGAGAGGATGTATTTTTGAGATATCAAGGATTAAGAAAATGTGAAAATAAAATTTTAATCTTTTTTTTTTTTTTTTTTTTTATACAGTTACAACTTTTTTATTTAGGCAAAATGAAAAGAATATTTTTACTATCAGAGATAATTAATCGATAAAAGAATTTTACAAATATTTATGACTAAGCTTCAAGAATAATGATTCAATCGATTTGAAAATATCAGTGGATTCACAGAGAGAAAGAGTTATGGCATATGTGTGTCATCTATTATGTGTTTTATGACACTACGTTGTCCGTAATTTGAAAATTTTTCTCTCTTGGGATGATAACGGCTATAGCTCGACGTTAAAAAATTACAAAATTTCGTGGTTAACGAACTCGTGCAAAATTTATGCTATTCCTCCTCCCTTCCTCTCCCTATCTCTCCTTTCCATCCTCCCTCGGTCTTCTATATCTAACGTCTGTGGATGTAAAATAAACGATCTGGAGGCACGAGCACCGCATACCAGATTCCACGGTCGAAGTAACTCGCTTGCATTCCTAGAATGCAGTAACTTATAAGAACCTTTGTCAGAAGTCCGATACTAATTATTAAAATTGTCTAACGTAACGAATATGTATAAGTAGATACATATGCATGCACTGTTTGTCAGCCATATCGCTTTTTCTCATTCTGATTCATTTTATTCTCTTCATCTTCGGTTTAACGACAAAAATGAAATTCCAATGTGTAATACGAATGACATGAAATTATATTACATAGGATACGTGTCGTGGAAAGTGATGTTAAATCCTTGAAAATTG
>NC_062192.1:5425776-5445776 GCF_912470025.1 Vespa velutina | reverse complement strand
TATTTCCAATAATTATTATTTTCTTTTTAATATCGATTTATATATTGTAATGGAATTAAAAAAGAAAAAAGAAAAAAAAAAAAGAAAAAGAAAAAAAAAAAAAAAGAAAAAAAGAAAAGTAAAAAAAAATCTAAGCAAAGATGTCCCGTTCGATTATCGTCGAAGAAACTATCGAACGATGAAACTTCGAACGGCATTGTTTTCCTTATCGAGTTTGTTCCATCGAACGCGCGACGAAAACGAATAAGAAACGAACGTATGAAATTATTATCTTATGGCACGTAGCATTTTTAACTAGCTAGCTTTTTTTCGCTTCGAGCTTAGTATGAGACCGACCGGCCTATTGCCGACAATATAAGTCTTACAGTACTTAGACAGGCATTGATATCTCTTTTCGTTTCTATCGATCCTCTTCCAAAGTCTCGATGTATTGCATCTCTATTACGTGTATTAGAAACATTTTCAGGGTGAGTTCGATCAATTCTTTGATGAAATAAAGACGATAAGTTACTTTTAAAACGACTTTCACCAAAAGAAAATTTATATATAAATATATGTATATATGTAATATATATATATATGTAATAAACATAATATTAATAATAGTAATATAACGATAGGGAGTATCAGTATGTATATATAAAATAACAATATTAACATTCATATGTAAGTTTAAAATTGATAGATACATTTTTTTTTTTCTTTTTTTTTTTTTTAGATATATATTCAGTGTTGCTAAAGAAAAAGTTAACAAAGGCAAAAATTTGTATATATCGAATATATAATTATTTCAAATTTTAATATTGTCGTAATCGAAATATTAGAAAATATTAAGAACACTTTAAAAAATCATTCTTATAAAATCTTAATAATTTTCGCGCGTGTAATATCTTGTTTAATATCTTGTTTAATAACTTTTACAATCATTTAAAGATACATACATTTATATATTATTTTTAATTAATTCTTAACTTTAAAAAATTATTCCCGTTAATTTAACAACGCCATTTATGAAAATATTTTGTACATAGTAATGTGTACGCTAGATTATTATGATGACTCATTTCTAGATAATTTTTATGTTAAGAAATGACTGCATGCGTCACACGATTTTACATTTAATATTTTATATTAATTTTTTATACTTAGTACGACATTTTTATATTTATTACGACAATATTTTGTAAATGTTCGGAAAATCGTTACTATACGTACCTAAAATGTCGAAGATAACGTAATCGCTTAGACATAAAATGTCAAACAGTTTACAAATAAATGATTTAAGTAGCGACAATAATCTTTCGATGTCATCGGTGTACATGAAAGTTTCGAAGGTTAAATTGTTCGGCAAACAATATTCTTTAATTTTTATAAATATTACAAGTCAAAAATTTCCTCGAGTTAAAAGCAAGATATACAAGGAAGAAAAGAGGAAAAAAAAAAAAGAAAAGGTAAAAAAGAAGAAAATTTTCATCACACTTTATTCATATCTATGTCGTAGCTCGAGTCATGGTTTACCAGACCCAAAAAATCTGGTCGTGGAGGTGGAGTCAGGAGTGGTACGGATAACAATACAATGCCTCGGCCACATTCTGGCGATGATTTCAATGAGATCGAACAGCAGCGTTGTATCATTGAGAAAATGGACGAGGAAGCTGTTAACGATCGTTTCGAAGAAATGTTGGTGAGTTTGAAAAAAGTGATACAAATAAAAATTCATATTAATACAAATAAGAATTAATATACAAATAGATCGTACAAAAAATTTCTTGGCTTATAAATCAATCGTAAAATTAATATATTTCATTTATAATAATAATAAATTTTAATATTACAAGTAATATATAAAAAAAAAAAAAAAGAAAAAAAAAGAGAAAGAAAAAAGAAATTATTAATTATCGAACGAAAAGATTAAGAAATAATTTGTCGAAATATGAAAAATGTTAGATTTTAATCAAAATTTCTTTCATATATAAAATCCGTCATTTGTTTTTTTTAGAAACTACTTTATTAATGTTTCGTTGGATGTTATAATATTAATTTTTTTTTAGGCTAACATGAATTTAACGGAAGAGAAAAAGGCTCCGCTTCGTCAGCAATCCGAATCAAAGAAGAGAGAGATGTTGGTGTTACATTACAAGGGTAGCATGCAAGAGAATAGATCAAAATTCGACAAACCAGCTGATTACATTCAATATCTAGCTCAGCCGGATCTAAGTGTAAATAAGATTCACAATTGCATAGAATCACTTAGAATTGCACTCACTAATAATCCTTTAAGTTGGGTTCAAGAATTTGGTACTAAGGGATTGAAGCAGGTTTTAGCAACACTCAACGAATGCTACAGAAAGTGAGTAGTCGATTATGTTACATAGGATAATGCGAATCTTTAATCTCTCTTGTTTATATTTGTTGTCTTTCTCTCTTTCTCTCTCTCTTTCTCTCTCTCTCTCTCTCTCTCTCTGAATTTAATCCTTCGACTTTTTCGATCTAATAAATTCTAATATTTCACTATTTCTTCTATTCCAGTGCCTTCATATATTATGATAGGTAATTCACGTAACTATAAAAAAAAATGTTACTATTTGCTTGAAACTTATTTTTTTTTTTTTTTTTTCTTTACGAGCATAGTGTCCCTAGATTTTATATATTGTTTCTTTTTTCTTTCCTATTCGCTTACATTATTTATAGATATCCTGTGAACAGAAATAATGTTAAAATAGGAAAATAGTTGATCCGTAATATACGATGTTACGATAAATTTTTATTTATTTATTTTTTCCAGATTCTAATGATTTTAATTAATTATGGCTTTTCAATTTTTCTTTCTTCTCTTTCTTTATTATTATTATTATTATTATTATTATTATTATTATTATTATTATTATTATTATTATTATTATTGTTATTATCATTATCATAGATCACCTTAGCATTTATTCATTATTGCATGAGAAATGGATTATAAATTGTTGCTTGCAAAGTATAGATGAATAATAATAATAAAGTTTTTCATCGATTTTTCTTTTATTGATCTTCCAATATAATTTTTTCTTTTAGCGATAATCGATACGAACGGATACAGTACGAATGTATACGATGTTTAAAAGCGATAATGAATAATACCGTTGGAATAAAGGAGATGTTAGCACATCACGAAGCTTTGACGATAGTGGCAAGATCGTTGGAACCTACTAAACCATCGGTGATGTCGGAAGCTGTAAAATTATTAGGTGCAGTCTGTCTGATTTCGAGCGATAGTCATAAAATGGTTTTAGATGCGATCACTATGAATGGCGAGTTCAAGGGCAGAGAAAGATTTTTACCCATTGTACAGGGATTGATGAATAGGAAGAATGAAAATTTAAGAGTAAGTTGTCCGTGATATGAAATACAATTTTTTATTTTTTTTTTTTATTTTATTTTATTTTATTTTGTTTTTGGTTTTTCTTTTTTTGATTTACTTTTTTCTCTTTCTTAGAATATCTAGTAAAACAGTGTTAACGTTTTTTTTTTTTTTTTCTTTTTACAGGTAGTGTGCCTTCAACTTATAAATTCGATTATTAATTCTGCCGAGGATCTAGACTTTCGATTACATTTAAGGAACGAAATAATGCGAGTAGGATTAGCGGATATATTAGAAGCTTTAGAAAAGGATAAGTCCGACGATTTGTCTCATCATTTAAGGATCTTCAACGAATATAAGGAAGACGATTACGAGTTATTTGTACAGAGATTCGATCACGTTCGATTAGAATTAGATGATGTCAATGATTGCTTCGAAGTAGTGAAAAATATGGTTATGGAGACTTCCGCCGAGCCGTATTTCTTATCGATATTACAGCATCTACTACTTATCAGGGACGATGCTTTGGTGAGGTACGGATCGAGATAAAAAATTTTAAGATTTTATTCGTCATACTAACGTCGTTCCATTTATTTCTAAAACAATATTGATAACTTTCAGACCAGCTTATTATAAATTAATAGAAGAGTGCGTATCGCAAATCGTGTTACATCGTTCAGGCTGTGATCCAGACTTCAGTGCGACGAAACGCTTTCAAATAGACGTACAACCATTGATCGATACTTTGGTCGAGAAATCTCGAGCCGAAGAGGAACGACGTTTAATGGAAGTGTCTCAAAAGTTGGAAGAAGCTATAGCTAGTAAACAGGAGGCTGAGGCGAAGCTTCAACACGCTGAAAACAAAATTAAGGAACTCGAGCAAGGGACTGGAAAAAGTGGAGGGGGAGGAGGAGCTAGTACGGTAAGTTGTTGCGAAAAGTTAACGTTCTTTTTTTTTCCTTAATTTATTTATTTTTGATAAAAAATAATTGTGACCGGGATAAACATTTAATTTCGATTCATATGTAGAAAACGAATTGTCCGATATTACCACCTCCGATACCTGGTTCGAATGTAACACCACCACCGCCACCACCTCCACCACTTCCAAACTCGATTGGACCACCGCCACCACCTATGCCACCTGGAATGGGTGTATTACCACCACCACCACCTCCAATGCCTGGAACAAAGGGACCACCTGGTATGGGAGGTCCAATACCTCCACCTATGCCAGGAATGGGAGGTCCTCCACCTCCTCCTATGATGGCTGGAATTACATCCATGATGCCGTCGTTACCTAATGGATTGAAACCTAAGAGAAAGTGGGAGGTCGAAGGTCGATTGAAGAGGCCTAACTGGAAAGCAGTTAGTTTCCTTGGCTTTTTTTTTCATTTCTTTTCTTAATTTTCTTATCTGTTTTTTTTTTTTTTTTTTTTTTTTTCCCTTGCTTCGATACTAACTTGATATCAATCGAATACCAGCGTTTTATCTTATATCTTTTAGATATCACCGCATCAGTTGACGGAAGAAGTATTTTGGACAAAAGTGCAAGAGGAGAGATTAGCCGGTCCGGAGATACTCGATGGTTTAGCACAAAAGTTCGCGTCGAAACCAAGTGGCAAGAAAATCGATGACGTCGTAGATAAGTACGTATAATAATAATAATAATAATAATAATAATAATAATAATAATAATAATAATAATATTAACAATAATAATAGTAACGAGGAATATTTAATAAACTGATAAAGTACATATATTGAGACGATCTAAAATATCGTATTTTATTTTTAGATCGGCAACCATAAAAAAAGTAAAAGATCTCAAGGTTTTAGATAGTAAAGCTGCACAAAATATATCGATACTTCTTGGTGGTACGTTAAAGCATATGTCGTACGAAGATGTTAAAGGATGTCTTTTTAGATGCGATGGTCCAGTTATCTCGGATAACATATTGCAAGGTTTAATTCAATATTTACCATCGCCAGATCAATTAGCGAAATTTCAACTTTACAAAGACAATTATGATGATTTGACGGAGGCCGAACAATTTTGCGTTACGGTAATTGTTAATAATTGACGATGGGATTTTACATTTGTAATATATTTGTTATTTAAATTTACGTTAATTTCTCTTTTTTAGATATCGACAATCAAAAGGTTATTGCCTAGGTTAAAGTCATTGAGCTTTATGCTGAGATACGAAGAATTGGTACAGGACATTAAACCAGACATAGTGGCAGGAACGGCAGCTTGCGAGGAAGTTAGAGGAAGTAAAAAGTTTGCGAAAATACTCGAATTGATTTTATTGTTTGGAAATTACATGAATTCTGGGGGTGGAGCTTCTGGTCAAGATTTTGGCTATCAGCTTAGTTTTCTAACCAAGGTTTGTTTTGAATCGATTTATATAGAAATAAATTTTGTATTTTATCGAATGTAGTTTTCTTTTTTTCTTTTTTTTTTTTTTTTGTTCTCTCTTTTTTTTTTTTTTTTTTTTTTTTTTTTTTTTTTCTTTTTACATACGTTTTATACGTTTTAGTTGACAAGTATAAAAGCTGCGGACAACAAAGAAACTCTTATGCATTACTTAGTATCTACGATAGAGAGAAAATTCCCAGAATGTTTGAGTTTTACCGAAGAACTGGCACACGTAGATAGGGCGAGCCGTGTCTCTTTAGATAACGTACAGAGAATACTTCGTCAAATGGATTCTAACATACGAAATCTTGAACAAGACCTTTCTAATGCTAGAATTCCACAATGCGAGGAAGATTTATTTTCGGAGGTCATGACTGTATCCTTTCGGAACAAATATATAATAATTTTTTAATTTTAATAATCCACGCTTATGCGTATTTAATTGTCCTTAACGAAATATAATCAACATAGCCATTCGCTAAGAAAGCCCGAGAATCTTGCGAGGTATTGAAGAACATGTTTAAAAATATGGACGGTCTTTACACCGAAATCTCTGTATTCTTCTGTTTCGACAAACAGAAGTATACAATCGAGGAATTGTTCAGCGACATAAGGACGTTCAAAGATGATTTCGTGGTAATTAAAAAATAAAAAAAAAAAAAAAATAAAAAAAAAAAATAGAAAGAAGCATGACATTTGTATCGACTTATTAGAAAAAATTTGTGACATGTTTTCTTTTTTGTTTTTTTTTGTTTTTTTTTTTTTTCTTTTTCCTTTTTTCTTTTAGCAAGCACAAAAGGAGATGTTAAAGTTAAGGGAAGCGGAAGAGAAGCAAAGAAGAGCTAGAGAAGCGAGAGAGAAGGCGGAAGCTGAGAAAGCGGCACGAGCGGCACGAAAGAAAGCGCTTGTCGATATGAACGCACATGATACTCAAGAAGGTGTTATGGATAGTTTGATGGAAGCACTTCGAACTGGTTCTGCTTTTAGTCGGCCGGATCAACGGCGCAAGAGGCAAACACGCATTGCTGGTGGTAAGCTTCTTAAGTCTAAACGCGAGACATCGAAATATCCAAATGATACTGATTTCATTAATCGTACGAGAGTCCTTCATGGTAAATCGATCGAGTCTTATAATAATATAGGATATAGGTGATCGTAATAATTATTATTCTTTAAGGCACACAAAGTACTAGAAAATAATAGTCATTTTGATATTGTTTTTAAAACGATGTTACACAAGATTTCAGGGATCGTTTTAATTGTATCTATATTAAAGGTATGAAAGAACAACAAAATTGTCAAATGAGTCTTTAATTACAGGTACACATACGTCATCTAATTTTATCACAGAAGAAAGTCAAAGTCATAAACAGTCATTCGTTAATTCTGTTTGTACGCCTGAAACGAACGTTGGGATTAATTATTTTAAGAAGCAATTTCTTATTGGCTACGCACGCATACTTACGCCGGTTAAACCAAAACGCGTGATTATTACTAAAAGATATAAAAGAAATTTAGTCGTTCATCGTGCTATCGACAATCGTAAAATCATTAATAAAAATCGTAGGAGCGTAAAACGAAGTAAATCTTATGGTCATATATCGAATAAATCTTTATTGCGTAGTCAGTCAAACGTTAAGATCAAAACGGTTTTTCCAACGAATGTTACTCCAAAATTAGATCTCTCTCATTGCAATATAAGAGAATCATCGTTATCTGTCAATTCTTTACCAAGTAAGAATAAAATAGCAGTCTCTCCTTCGGTGATGTTAACGCGTACGAAAAATTTTGAAAATATTTCCGACTCTAACGATGAAAATCAAAGTATATCAGTAAGACTTCCGATGCGCCTAAACTCAACTTGTTCGCATCATCTTCCAATAATTGATGCTGTCAAGAAATCAAAATCACCAAATGCTAATTGCAGCAATTTTCCTTTGTTATCGCATAATGCTAATAGTTTGAATAAAAATATAGAAAATAATGACGCGAATGTTTCTTCAACGATAGAGGTAAAGAAAAACTGCAATTTTAAATCTCACGAGGTTGAAAATATTTTAGAAACAATTTCTACCGAAATTGGTCAAAATTATACCACCGTGGAGGAAAAGATGTATATTATGAAAACTCCAAATATTAAACGAACAAAAGTTTGGACATGTTGGAATCCAAGAACATGAGAAATTCCAATTGCGATGAAAAATTTACGATAATTTCTTTTTCGTTTCTATTTATTATTATTATTATTATTTTTTTTTTTTTTTCATTTCTCCCTCCCGAAATCTTTTTTATCTTTTACTTTTATTATTATTATTATTATTATTATTATTATTATTATTATTATTATTATTATTATTATTTATTTTTCGAGATGATAAGACTGATCGAAGGAGAATTATTATTTTTATAATGTAATATACTTTATTAACGAACTGAATATGCTTGCGTACACAGACTTGTTTATACGTTAAAAGGTTCATTAAAATGAAAGGACCGTTGCAAATAAAAAGATTTTTTTATAATGTAGAGGAACATGCAATAAGAACGATTTAGAACGATCACGAAATCAAATTAATGTGAAACGTATTCTCGGACTCGTACTTGAACGCACACATCAATGTCGATCAATAATTGTATGAGCGTTTGTATATTTGTTAATTAAATACATGCAAGTCATTTCATTGTTTCATAAATACCCTCGCCGTTAATCATTATTTATTAATCATTATCACTTTCTCTCTCTCTCTCTCTCTCTCTCTCTCTCTCTCTCTCTCTCTCTCTCTCTCTCTCTCTCTCTCCTTCTCCCTCTCTTATAAATCGCACCATTGTCAAACGATCTTTAAATAAATATTTCATACTCGATTGGTAATATAGAAAAATTCTTTTTGTTTTTTTTTTTTTTCTTTCTTTCTTCTGTTTTCTTTTCCTTTTATTTACATTGCTTCGAAGGAATGACCTAGCTTTTTATTTTTTCTTTTTATGCGTATTAAATTATCGTAAACATATTAAGTAAACGCATGGGGCTGTCTTTCGACGAGATTAATTCAAGTCACGAATTTGATTTTAATTTTACAGCAGAAAGGAGAGCACAACTTAATAGGAGTCGATCGCGTACAGGACTGGTTGGATCTGGTTTGCTTGGAAGAGAGCCATAAACGTAAGTTTACATTTGTTTACCAATAATTCAAACAGTAAACACCAATGGCACAAAGCGATTAACACAACCAATTATCTTTTATGTAAATTAAAAAAAAAAAAAAAAAAAAAAAAAAGATACAAGAAAAATATAATAGAACAAAAAAAGTACTGAATTAAATTTTTAAAATAGGAAAAAAGGAAAAAAAGAAAAAAAGAAAAAAAAAATACTAAATAGAATTAAAGTACCAAAGTACTAAATATATAGTTGTTATATCTAATAATATCTATATTTAATGCTTCCAATATTATTAGATGTAATTTACAAATGGCTAACACGAATCATTCTTGCAGAAACCTTTTAAGTTCAGCAGTAATATACCAGAATGTCAGATTTCCGTCCTAAACTTGATGCTGTGATGGTTTTACACTTCGGTTATGTTTGGAATGCCAGAGACAACTATATAGAACACATGGTGTCTCATCCAGCAAAAACGCAAGAAATATCGCGTCCGATTATTATTATTATTATTATTCGTTAATAATAGAACCGTCGGTTGTTAATAAGTTCGATATAGTCTTCCCTTTACGTACTTCGATGTTATCTTCTGGGTACAACGTTTCAACTTTAAATTCTTATGAAATAATTTTACATATAAAAACGGAGCTATGCATCGATATTATTAAAAAAAAAAACATAAAGCAAAAAGGAACGATTATGATCATGCCGAAGAAACATTTCGTTATTATTTTTAGGAGATATATGATATAATACTGGTAATATCAATATTAGAAAACCTAAAATATAATTAAAAAAAAAAAAAAAAAAAAAAAAAGGACAAAAACAAAAAAAAGACAAAAAACAACAAAAAAACAACAAAAAGACAACAAAAAAAAAGTTTGAATATATTTAACAAACAGGAATCGATGATCTTGGTGCATAATAATTTTTCTTAATTACGCTTTTAAAACTTATCGATTCTCGCTCAAAAATGAAATTTCATTGCAAATCGAGTCAGTCATACATATCTATGGTATCTTTCGTTATTCTATCCTTTTTTTTTTTAGTCTTCTTCTTTTTTTCTGTGTTTTTTTTCTTTTTTTTTTTTTTTTTTTTCTTCATTTTACAATGCGCTTGTACGAGGACACTGAAAATGGCTCTGATTTAAAGGACGATTGATAATTTGGTGCTCGATAATCCGTAAGAATATCATTCAAATGTCGTGGTAATCAAAATTAATCAATCGTAATAGCGTTTGATTAATAACCAAAGATCAAGTAGCATTTCTTTGTCATTGTCAGCCATTATGAAGATGATTATTAAAATTGAAACGATACGTTGATTCAACGTTGATGTAACGTTAGTTATGTCGTCCTAGTGATATTTAAACATATACATACATAAACACAGATATAGACATAGACAGACAGATACGCACACACACAGACACACAGACACACAACGCACGCATGCATGCATATACGCACGCGCTCAAACACATCTCGACATACTTGTGCAACATGTGAGTGCATATTGCCAATATATTTTATACGTGTATAGTATATATGCACATAAGTTTTGTATAGATGTAATTGCAATGTTACTATTATTGTATAATGTTAGATAGCGTTGGATAATTAAATGATTACTGTAAAGTACTTGTCGAGGAAACTGATGTACATATATATATATATGTACATATACATATGTATATATATATATACATATATATATATATATACACATGTCATACGTATATATTATATATATATAGATATATGTATGTGTATATATATATCTATATATATCTATGATGTATATATATATACATATATGTTCGTCTCTATTCCATTATAACGTAAGTAATAATGGGAGGATAAAAATGTGTTCTTAATTTTTATTAAATAAGACAAATACACACAGGGAAAAGGAACGCGTGCTCCGAATTGTGCACGTCTTTTGTGATATGCAATTGTTTTTATATTATACGAAGAGAACGTTTACTTACGTTAGAAAAAAAGAGAAACAGGTGTTTTCTATTATTCTTTTTAGTAATGTAACCTTCATTTGAAAGTATTGCATTTATAGGAAAACGTTCAGATATAGTCTTGCAAAGTTGATATTCAGGTGGTCTCTCTTCTTTTTTTTTTTTTTTTTTTTTTTTTTTTTTTTTTTTTTTTTTAATGAGAATCACACACTGGTGCAAGTTCCAATCAAGTGATATATTTGTACATAGTTTCTACGTCGTCTAACTTTAAGGAGGCACAAAATTTTCATTTTATAAACTGCTAAATAGAATATAAATATATATATATATATATAATTTGTGGATAAGTAGAGAAATTAACGCGATCGGGCAGAACGATATATTTCATAAAAAACAGAGAAAAAGAAAACAAAAAATAAAAAAAAAAAAACGTTCTGCTTTAGATCGGCATACTCACGAAAACAATAGGTATGATTTTTCGGTAATATGGTGCCAAATTTTCTATTACACGTATACACATTTTGTAAGACATAGGATAAACAATTCTATTTCACTTTCTATGTCTAATATATCAGCTTATTTTACAATATGAATTTTATAATCGTGCCTATTAAAATCGCTCTATAATATACAATTGAATTTATTTTTCGAATCTCAAAGGTCATACGCTATGATGATAATGAATCATACATATTATAGTTTAATATCAAAATTTAAAGAAAAATTTGTATCTATAATGTGAATATGTGAATTTTAATAATATTAATGTGTTATTATTGAGACACACAAGACATTCAAGACATCCGTCATATCGCAGATTGTATTCATTTGATATTCCCGATATGTAAATATTTTATATATAATTATACATATAATTCATACACACACATATATATATATATATATATATATATATATATATATATGTTATATATAGATAAAAGTAGGAGGTTTAAGCAATACTGATGTTAAAAGAAAACCGGGAAAACGTATGTGTCTACATATCTACTCTCGCAAGAGCAAGTTAGAATTGTACGTTTACTCGATAAGGATGGAAAGTGAAAAGCGCGAGAAATCCAGTTTGGTTTAAATACTGCCACCAATGGAATGAAGAAATTGCCGTATGTACGAAAACGATCGCGTGCGAATAAGGAACGATTGCGGACTTTTAAAAAATGCATATTAGCAATCGAAGCGATCTAATTGCTATATAAATGGCATTTTAAATTAGACGAAGGACGGTTAAGAGCTATATATATATATATATATATATATATATATATATATACATACACACCGTTATTGTAATTAATTTTATTTTATATGTAAGTTTCCTAGTATCATTAGCTCGGTTTTATAATGCTCATGTAATTATAGTCGAAGTCAGTAATTAGTCACATAAGTCATTCCAGCGAATGACTCGTCTTCGATCGTTCGCCGAACAATAATCGTTTCGTTTCTCGATAGAAAAAAAGATCGACGAAATAAAACAAAATTTAACATCATCGTCTTCTATTGTTTCATCTCGATTTCTTTATTCTTTGTTGCTTTTTTTTTTGTTTTTTTTTTTTTTTTTTTGTTTTTTTTTTTCTTTGAAATAAGCGTATAAAATTTGTATACGAATAATTTTTTTTTCAGGCAAGACTAATTCGTACGAGTGCGTATATTTTAATAAGTTTTTCCTGTTCGCGGGTAAAAATCACGAGCCAATGGGATGATTCGTTCTTGATGACGTTCATGATGACGTCATCGAAGAGAAGATTCTTATGCTATTTAAAAGTGAGCGCGCACGTGAAAGAGAAAAAGAGAGAGAGAGAGAGAGAGAGAGAGAGAAAGAGAAAGAAAGAAAGCACTAGCGTAAGCGCTATAATTTACATGAAAGCGAATTTGAGATCGATCTCGTTACATTACTATCTTCGATAAATCGTCGGCCAATCGTCGATCGTATTGAGAACTGTATTGATCTTTTTCTTGTTGCTTTTGTTTGATGTAATATGGCCGTTAGGTCGGTCTCGATTCGTTTCACGTGTTTCGTTTTTCAAAGTATAACTTCGTAAAACATCGTGAGATTTCGTTTCGGTAGAGCCAATCGGAAGCCTAGCGTGTCTAAGCAGGTGTTTTCGCGTAATAATATACATGCTAATCGGAGCAGCCGAATTTTCGGGTAAAGTAGTCCTCGTCAGTTAGTTCCTTGTTCGGTGGTCGGCCGTTATACATATACGTAAATAGATTCGAATATACGTAAACTTCGACTCGTTTAAACGAGAATATTCAAATTCGTGAACTACTTTTCAATTGATACCTTCTAAAAGAATCGAAAAGAATCGAAAACAAAGTTGTAATCGGATAAAAAAAGAAAAAAAAACAAAAAAAAAACAAAAAAAGAAAAACAAAAAAACGTCGAAGAAGCGAGTTTTAATTACGTGAAAAGAAAACATTCGATGTATTATTATTTGTTAATTTCTTCAGGGACGCACCGGCACGCACGTAAACGTATTAATTTATTTCATCGAGTTCAAATATTTCTTATAAAAGAATAAAAAAGAGAAAAAGAAGAAGAAGAAAGAAAAGACGAAAATACGACGAATTTCTGTTCATTAGGTATATGTAAAAAAAAAAAAAAAAGAAAGAAAGAAAGAAAGAAAGAAAGAAAAAAGAAAAATTTTTTACGTTATTGAATTGAAGTTAAATTTTAATTGAGGTTAAGATTGTTCGGAAAAAGAAAAAAAATTCATATTGCTATTATTTGACAAAAAGAATTATATAAATATTTATAGGGGAAGATAAAACTATATTTGATTTTAATAATCGTATTGAATCTAGAGAGATATAATTAGTCGATATTAATAATATTTTATTAGAAATTGATAGGATTACATGTATGCGTGAGTATTTCTAAGAGGAGGTTAAGTAATAAAAATAAAAATAATAGAAAAATGTCGTAAATGAGGAAATAAAAGGAAGATTTGAAGAAATTCATTTTTGATTTCGAAAAAAAGGTAAATATATAAATATCCGATATACAATCGAGTCTCTTTTTATCCGATATTTTTTTTCTTTTTCCTTCGAACGCGATTTACATTTATACACACACACACACACACACGCACACTTGTATTACGTTTTATTCACATGTTTTATATACATGTTTAGAAGTTCGCGAAATTACATTAATTAATACGTCAAAAATGTCACAAAAATCGTGGATAATTTTTAAGAAAATATATATACATTTTTCTTTTCTCCTTTCATTTTCTTTTTTTATTTATTTTTCTTTAATTCATTTTCCTCTCAACGAGAGATTAAATTTTCTATCGTGTTTATTGAGAAAGTAAAAAAAAAAAAAAAAAAAAAAAAAAAAAAAAAAAAAAAAAAAAAAAAGAAAAAGGTTTCTAGTGAATGCATTTCTCATATTTTAAATTGTTCTCTCTCTCTCTCTCTTTCTCTCTCTCTCTCTCTCTCTCTCTCTCTCTGTATAGTTCATGTTCGGTTTAAACAAAAGTTTTATAGTTCGTCGAATAAATCGATTTTTACTCGACATTTTTTTTTTACATGTTTTTCATTTTTTTTTTTTTCTTTGTTTTACTTTTTTTTTTTAACGTTACACACCCTGTCGTATAAAAAAAGATTCAAGTGTATATATACACACACACATATACATACATACATACATACATACATACATACATACATATATATATATATATATATATATAGTCGAATTTTTTCGTTAAAAAATTTTAATCAATAGCGTATCCTTTGTTCGGTATCATGGATATAGGAAGGTTCAAAACGGATTGAGATCGGCGGGAATTGAGCGGGCAAGTATACTCACCGCGTATACTTCATAGTAGTAGTCGCTCGTCGGAAAGCCGCGAACGTTGTGCTCGGCTCCGGTGCCACTTGTAGTTCGATGCCGGAGAGCGTTCCGAGTTGACCGCGTGCGCGCGCGCACAAGACACAGCAGACGTTTTCTTACCTGCCAGTCTCGGACTCTCCTTTGCCTCTTTTATATCGTTTGTATCGTTCGTCTGTAGTTCTTCTTCTTCTTCTTCTTCTTTCGTTTTCTTTTGTCTTCTTCTTCTTCCTCTTCTACGTTTTCTTCTTCCTCTTTTTCTTCTTCTTCTTCTTCTTCCTCCTCCTCCTCTTCTTCTTCTTCTTCTTCTTTTTTCCTCTTATATGATTTTTCATTATTATATATTCCTTATACTTAATTTTTTCATCCACGTTCGATCTATCTCCTCGTGTATGTGCTTATCCTTTTCTACCGTCGCTATCTTTAGTGTGATTTTCGTGAGGAAGGATAGAATGCGAAGGATACCATGAACGTACCCATCGTGTCAGGCGACATCGTGGACGATGAAGAAGATTACAAGCCACGTTTCGTCAGGGTAAGTTTATTCATATTAAAATTCTTATTTATGGGATTTTACGAACGACAATGGTGATGACGACGAAGACGACGGACAAAAATGACAATCACGACGATGATTTTTTAATTAATCATGTTACTCGTTACTTATATTTTAATCCGTTTTGAAAGTGAAATTTCATTTCTTTTTTTTCTTTTTTTTCCTTTTTTTTTTTTTTTTTTTTTCTTTTTTTTTCACTTTAAATAAAAATCGTCCGTCCGAGATATCTTTATGGGAGATTATTTGAGATATCGCGTTTAGAAATATATGATAATTCTTCTTCTCTTTTTTTTCTTTTTTTTTTTTCTTTTTTCCTTAATTTTTAAAAACGAAACTTGTTTTGTAGCTTTAAAAAAGAAAAAAAGAAAGAAGGAAGAAGAAGAAAAAAAGAAAAGGAAAAGGAAAAATAACTTTTGAATTATAATTATATATAATTAAATCATATTTATTCCTTAATATCATTTATTGAGGGATAAATTAATACGAACTTTAATTTACAAAGATATTTAATAAAATTGTTTACATTATTTCGTAATTATAGTATAATCGTATAACTCATTAGCATATCTAATAATACTAAACTCTATCATATTTCTAATTATTTGGAAACTTTCGGATTTAATTATTATTTTTCAGAGGACGAAGAAATATACACACACATATATATATATATATAGTAACGATATACATATGCATGTATGTACGTACATAATATATATATATATATATATATATATATATATATGTATTTGAGTTGTATATTATTAAAATCAATGACACAATAATTTAACGACCTGCTTGTTATTTCTATTTATTATTATCGAAGTAATATTGTATTCAATACAAGCACCGTTAACGTCTCCTCACGTTGTTCGAATCTATCAGCTGTCCGTCTTGCATCGAGTTACGAAATATCCCCCACCTCGAGTTCTCAATTTATCGATTTATGAACTACTATAATGTTCCACGGTATTTCCTTTGAAAAATATCATTTTGTTTCTAATCTCTAATCTTAGGCACAATAATGAGAAATACAATTCGAATAACGATTCGAAATGTTATTTGATTGAACTTCGGTGATAAAGTTTTTCACGTTAATTCCCGATGAAAATAGAATTTATAAAATATTATTTTATTCATGCCAATACGTTTTACACGTAAATAATAGTAGATTTTTAAACGACATTGAATGACATTTAAAGGTAAACTTAGGTGAATACTACCAAGACAGTCATTCTATCGGTGATGATATTTAAATGGTGATATATATATATATATATAAAGAAGAAAAATAAGAAAAGAAAAATCGAAAAATGCGATCGTTCGATTCTATCTATCTATCTATCTATCTATCTATCTATTTATCTATCTATCTATCCTCTACCTACCTATTTACCTATCTATCTATCTATCTAATTATTTTTTCACAAATATGCGAAGACGCGTACGATTCGATAAATTTCACCGAGTTCGACCTTTACTTACTAGTTGTTACTTCGTTGAGATAGGAATGAAAATCCAAGCGGTCATTATCGGATGGCGCAAGGAAGACGAAGAAGAATTTCCTTTCACTCGAAGGTATCAGTATAAGCTTCCTAAACGTTTACCGAGATATTCCTTTACCGTTTGTCACGTATTTTCATAAGAATTTTGAAGAAAATAAAATGAAAGAGAGAGTAATATCAATATGAATGGAACATATGTACATATATAACTATTCGAGTTTTCGAATATCTATACGTATATATACGTATATATATATATATATGTATGTATATTATTTTCCAATAATTATAAAAATGATCTTTGATTCCATGAAAGAATAATATTTTTTTCATTATACATCTAACGATATAAAACACGAAAGAAATGATAAATTGAATGATGGAATATTTTTTATTCGGACCGATATATATATATATATATATATATATATATATATATATATATATATATTAATACGTATGTAGTCATATACTTGGATACAATATAGTTATGTGTATTTATAATATTTACAATTGATATAAATAGAACGTCGATAGAGTTTCATAAAAGAATATTATTGTTAAATGTTTTTTTTTATCGAAAACTTTTCGAGAAGAAAATTCAAAGAGTTCGTGTATAAAACAACTTTTTTTTTGTTCTCTCTCTCTTTTTTTTTTTTTTTTTTCTTTTTTTTTCTAAACTCTATACAGCAAAATATCCTTGCGACAAGAGGGTCATTCTATTTTAAATAACAGAAAACTTTTTTGTCACGTACTTACTCGCTCGCATTCCACACGTAGGTATTCTATTATTCTTTATCGGAAGTTTTTTTCCTTTTTTTTCTTTTCATTCCTTTCTGTATTTTCTTTTTTTTTTTTCCTGTCAGAATTCTTCGAAGTTGAAAGACAGAAATAGAAGATCGCGAAGGATGTATTATCTTTTGTTAAGAGGAAAGTCTAAGAGCGTGTAAACGACAACAAATCTAAAATTCCGATGATATATACAGGATGTTTTAGGATTGAACCTAACCAATCACAAATCAAATAAGCACGTTCTATGAGCGATGATATGAAAAATGGAAAAAGAAGGAAGAAAAAAAATGTTATATAAATATATAAATCCGTTTATGGTTCATAAAAATGTTATAAGAAAAATATTAAAACCCAAGAGAAATAACGAGTTCGTTGTTGATATATCACAATGTAATAATAATAATAATAATAATAATAATAATAATAATAATAATAATAATAATAATAATAATGATAATTATGATGTTAAGAATTGATTGAAAAGAATTAATGGTCTCTATTCGATTTTGAACTGAAGCAAAATAAGCATGAAATTCGGAGATTGATAATATTACTGCGATGTCAAGGTTTCGATTGAAATGATTGGGGGAGGACGACATTTTGAAATGAAAATATAAATCCTGTTTTTTTCTTTTTTTTTTTTTTTCCTTTGTTTAAAGTAATGCAGCGTGATAATAATAAAGTGGATTTCTTTTTATGGATTTTTATATAACCCATTTCTTTTTCTTTTTTTTATTTCTATTCAAAGAATATATTGAAAGCGAAGTGTTTGATCGTTTTAACGTGAAACATTATCTATAATACGAACGATCTAATGAATGTACGAGGAAAAGGAAAGAAAATATGAAAATTATAATGAATTGATCGTTATTATTTAAAAGAGATATTAAAAACCGATTAAATATTTCGAAAGTATCTGCCGTGCTATCTAACTTTATCCATCGTATTGCTGTATGCACAATGTTATCTCGTAAGGTAGATAGATAGATAAAGAGAGAAAAAAAAAGAGGGAGAGAGAAAGAGATAGGAAGAGAGGGAGAGAGAGAGAGAGAGAGAGAGAAAAGAGAGAAAGAGATATATAGAGGAACTCTTTATATATGTACGCACGTATATCCATGGATATCTATATAGGGTATTTCAAAAAACATGGACATAATTTTGTTGCTTGATTCAATAAATCAAAATGAAATAAAATAAACTTGTTACCAAGTAATAAATATTTTTGCATTATATCAATTGTTTATCTCTGTCCAATCGATCAATAGAAATTGTTCGAATTAAATACTTTCGATTCGAATACAATCTTTTAGACATTTCATCGTCGAGATTTCAATAATGTTCGAAGTTTTCTGATATTGTTTCGAATTCGTTGTAAGTAACATTGTAAAAAGTGTTTAAATGTTTTACGTGGATAAAAATCTATCGAATTTATGTCAATCATTATATTGAACGAACGACGATAAAACGTTCAAAAGTTTTTACGTTCGAATATGCATCACTTTGAACAATTTCTTACGAAGCCTGATAAACAATCGATACTATACAAAAATATATTATGGATATTACGGTAAATAAGGTCGTAAATTTTGTTGTTGTTTTTTTTTTTTTCCTTTTTTTTTTCTTTTATTTCTTATTTCAACGCGCTGAAAATACATCGGTTAAAAATACGCGCCGTGTGTTTTTTAAAAAACCCTGTATATATATATATATATATATATAAATACACACACATATATATACACACATACATACATATATATATATATATATATATGTATATACAGAATCGTTGTTATCTCTTAACGTGGAAATTGTAACACGCACGAGCCGTGACTTTGATGCACGCGCATCGAAAGAACACGTCGCGTGCGTATACGTTTGTTGCTTGTACCTTAAAGATCTCTGCAATTATTTCAATGAAACGAGGAAAAAGTCACCTGGCTTTTCTATTGTTCTCTGGTTGATTTCACATCTCACCGTTTCGCCTCGCTCTCTCGTGATCTTACGAAAATTTCTTCGGATTCTATTCGTCCTAACTGCGATCTAAACGTTTCTGGAATAATTTTTTATTCCAGCTTCGTTTCTAATTTTATCAAATTTATATATTATTTTTTATAATGGCGATCAATGCAAAAGATTCGTCTCGATGATTAATCATTATTACGTATGCATATGTCAATCGATTAAATTATTTTCTTTAATTTTAATTTTTTTTTTCTTTTTTGTTTATTTATTTTATACATTCCAATGGATGATAAGTAATGATGATTTAGAGAATAGTTATAAATTTAATTCTTTGTTTTTTTTGGGAGGGGATGTAAATCGATAGAAATTTTGTAAATTTTTAATTGTTAAAGAAAAAGAAATTGTACCGTTTTTTTCTTTTTATGGGACAAGTAC
>NC_062192.1:5420776-5423276 GCF_912470025.1 Vespa velutina | reverse complement strand
AAGAAGAGAGAAAAACAAAGCGAGAAGAAAAAGTTCATAAAACAACGTCCATCAAGAAAAATTATAGGAAAAGATATCAAATCACGTATGTATGTATGTATGTATGTATGTGTGTACGTATGTATGTATATGAGATATAATCGGAATTGTTTAATTATTAGTTATGATTGTTTAAAGTTATTATAATTGTTATTTGAAACTTTTGATAACGTCGATGGTATTGTTAAAATTTGATTAAAAAAAAAAAAACAATTATTCTTGTTTTATATTATATATGATTATTTATAATATTATATAACAATGATTAAAATATAGATAGACGTACTGGTATATATTTGTTGGTTAAGATCTAAAACAAAAAAAAAAAACATTTTTATATTTCTTTTTTCTTTTTTCTTTTTCTTCTTCTTTTTCTTTTCTTTTTTTTTTTTTTTTTTTTTTTTTTTTTGAAGTAATAGATTATATATGATTATATGTGTGTAAAATAGAAATTATTTCGTCGGTTAAGTTCTATCGTTGATTTTTTTTTGGAAAACTGCAGAAATGCATTTATGATATAGTTCGTGCATCAGAAGTTTGAAAATCGTTGAATTTTACGAAATAGAATTTTTGTTTTTTTCACGACTCAATTTCGAACTCGGATTGATGGATTAATAGAAAGCACGCTATCGTATTATTCGTGCTATTCGTATAGATCATAGATCATAGATCATGGATCATGCATTTTTAGTAGAATTAAAAAATTTGTAGACAAAAACCAAAAGAATTTCGAAGAAAAATACTATAATATAATAAATAAAGATTAAAACATATTGTATATCAATAATTTTGTATAAATCTAAATATATCGTAATTTTTAACAATATAAGATAAATATTAAAAACGATATAATATCATACATAATAATAATAGAAAATTTTAAATATTATTTGAAAAATTTTACACGTAAAAGAATATTCCGTATCTAAGATATAATTATATTATTACAAATATTATATATAAAATAATTCTATTCAAGATTTCAATATAATAATAAATATTATTATTTTTATTTTTTCCTCATCAATTCTATATACATATATATATATATCCAATATGAATTTTTAATCATGATCACGTTCGATCTCTATTCGAACATGTACTTTTAACGATCGATCTAACTTGCCATACGTTGTTCCACTAATCCAGACTTCTTTTCCTTTTCCGTTCTTCGAGATCGCAAATAATGATTTCTTATGGTAGGTAGAAAATTCTTTTACGTATATGTATATCTATGTATCGTATTATATACATAGTATATATATACATATATATATATATATATATATATATATACTTAGTATAGGAAAGCGTAGTTATCCGGGACTTTCCCTGCTGGCACGATCCGATACTTGCGTAAGACACAGGACGAATTTAAAACAATCTCCATTGATCGTTCGTTTAATGTATGGTTGTAAAAAAAATGCTATAGAAAAAAAGAAAAAAAGAAACAAAAAAAACAAAAGGAAAGAAAAGAAATATAGCATTCAATCGATGAAATTTCGTTGTATCGAAGGATGGATATTAATTGTTCGAAAAATTTGTCCCATCGAACAAAACGAAGCGGTCTCAATGATACTCTTCAAATACTTTCTCTTTTTTTTTTTTTTCTATTTTTATATCGTACTTTAGCATTAGTTCTATTAAAATGAGTCTCGTATCGTAAATCGTTGGAAAGAAAAAATAGATCAATTCGAGTCGTCTTTAAAATTACGTACCAATACTTCATATATATGTCCTTTTCTTTTTTTTTTTGTTTTTTATTAATAATTGACAATCAACGGGACTAAAATTATGTCGCAACAATGAGTAGTTCTTTTTTTTTTTTCGACACCATCCTCGTAAGAAGTATTATTCGACTTTTTAAAAATGTATATAGTCAAAGAAAACTTCGACCTTCGCGTCGATCGAAGATCGAAGCTCGATCATTCCATTCAACATCACATACTCGTTCAAGATACATTCAGTATTATAAACTCGTTCAATATACTCGTTCAATCACCTTTAACTCGATATATACTACTCGCCAGGAACAGTCATTCAACGTTCAGTTAAGTTTTTTTTTTTTTTTTTTTTTTTTTTCTTTTTCTTTTCCTTTTTCATAATCGCGATCAATCTTATGGAGTTTTAATTTTGCACTGAATCTTACTTATTCGTTATATTTATTTTCTCTTGATTTTTTTTTTCTTTTTTTTTTTCTTTTTTTTTTCTTTTTTTCTTTCGTTATCGACTACTCGATTATATTTAAGATTAATTTCGTACGTTATAATGCGAATTATTATTCGAGGGTGACTTTATCGATGATTTTTCAAATTTTCAAGATGAAAATCTATTACACGGTGAAATTTAGCTCTTAAAAATCTGAGAGATAATAAAAGAGAAGAGTAAAAGTTTAAATACAGTCGGATAGATAATTTGTTATTAGAAATTGTGTGGAATACAAAATTTTTATTTATATTTA
>NC_062192.1:5400776-5418276 GCF_912470025.1 Vespa velutina | reverse complement strand
ACTGGCCTTAAAGATTAGAATTGTATTTAACGAGATTTTAATACCTCTATACGTAAAACGCTTCACGTACACGTATGTATGTATGTATGTATGTATGTATGTATGTATGTATGTATGTATGTATGTATGTATGTATGTATGTATGTATGTATGTATGTAAATAAATACGTACGTATTGCGGGAAATCGTAAAAGTTCTATCAATATAAAAAATCTCTAGTCGGTAAGCGATCCGATAAAAAGGCCTGATAAATTTTAGTCCTGAGAATTAGAATTTAGAAAGTACACAATGGTACGAGTTTCACGCATTTGCTTAAACAATGTTGATCGTTCATTTTAAACATCGTTACCTTGATACCACGAGCTATGTCGCATGAAAGGCGAAGCCAACTCGAAGCAAAGAACGTCTGGCACAAAACCAATATACTTTCCGATGGCGATTACTTACGGTCGAACGATCGAATCGAAGAGTCGGATTCGACTACAGCAACTTTCAAAATATTTCATTTCCATAATCTCACTCGTTCTTGCACTACGAGTATATCTCTTCGTTTTTATGAAATTAAAAAAAAACATAAATGTAAAATATTCTTCATGAGCTTTCATAAATATATATATATATATATGTATATAATGATGAGTGACATTAGAATATCTTTGATTTGATTGATTAATTGATCGTATAAATAAAATATTTTGTATAAATTAAGAAATCTTCTTTTTTATTATGAAATTAAAAAAAATGTAAAATATTCTTCATAAGTTTATATATATATATGTGTGTGTGTGTATATAATAATGAATAACATTAGAATATCTTTGATTTGATTGATTAATTGAACGTATAAATAAAATATTTCGTATAAATTAATTTATAACCGATTACTTATTTAATTCATAATTACATAACTTAAATGTTTATCATCATTAGATTTATGTTAACAAATAGAAAAGAAAATGTCAAGTATATATTACTCGGTAACAAATTAAATTTTATAATATATATATATATAAACACATACATTAAATATAAACTTTATAAATTATATCAAATTCCAATAATGTTGTATAAATTTGCATTTTACATTCTAATGCATTCTATATATATTTTTTTTTGATCTTTCCTTTTAATATAATAATATTAATACGATATTTTATAAACCAGAGAAAAAGAAAGAAAAAGAGAGAGAGAGAGAGAGAGAGAGAGAGAGAGAGAGAGAGAGAAAGAGAAAAGAAAATATAACTTCATTATTATTCCTGTCATAATAAATTTATTTATCTTGAAACGAATTATAAACGATAATAGAAACGTTCGGAGCAGAATGAGAATAAAATTGTTATAGCTTGATGGTTGCCGCATTTAGAATTTGCACCTGTCGGCAAGAATATACATCGAAATACGATAGATTAAAACGGTGGCTAATATCGTATGCCGACAACGATAACCCCCCGTCGTTGTCCCCCTTCACCCCTGATTTCAATCCTTCGAATCGACTGAACGACCAACCGACCGACCGCCCCCTCCTTTCGAGTCATGAGTCATTGAGCGTGAGGATACAAGGAAGGTGAAGGGAAAAGAGAAAGAAGGAGAGGAAGAGGTCAGGATCTATAAGAAAAGACACTGTTAGGCTGATTCAAGAAGGGACAGCACGTGCTCGACCCATTCGGGGTCTTTTGCGCGTCAAGGTGCGATGAATCATTGTTTGTGGGGTTCATTGTTAGCCCGTCGTTTCACGGACATCATTATCCTCACTGTGATATCGTTTCGAATCATTTAGACAGAAAAAAAGTTTTCAGAAAATGAGAAGTCAAATCAATTAACTTTTTTTTCTTTTTTTCTTTTTTTTTTTTTTTTTAGAGACATCGGATCAGGTCTAATATATGTATTTTTTCTTTACTTTTCTTTTTTTATTTTTATTTATTTATTTTATTTTTTTTTTTTTTTTCAATAATACAGCTCTTATATTTCTCTTCGATAAAAGTGCATTTTTCAAATGTTCATCTTCATTGGATTTTTTTTTGTATATATATATATATAGATATATTTATTCATTTTTCTCAATAGAGAATTTTTGGGTATAATAATAATAATAATAATAATAATAATAATAATAATAATAATAATAATAACAATAATAATAATGAGAGCAAGGTGAGAATGTGAAACAGTACTTGATGTAATCATAAAAAAAAAAATATTGAACTTTTTAATTATTTCAGTTGGAATGTCAATAATTTGGATTATATCAGCCGGTGCGTTTTTGTATCGGTTTTACATAACGAAATGTAAAAGTATTTTACGTAACGAATAAAACACTTACACCAATAAATCGTACAGCGTGGAATAAGAAAAAAAAAAAGAAAAAGAAAAAAAAAAAAGAGAGAAAAGAAAATAAAGGAAGATAACATTTTATTCCAATAAATTGTGTCATACTTTGATCCATCTGAATTCATGGTAATTATTATCATCGGACATCGAATTTTTTTTTTTCTTTTCTTTTTTCTCTTTCTCTACTCTTTTTCTTAATAATATTAATAATAATAATAATAATAATAATAATAATAATAATAATAATAATAATAATAATAATAATAATGATAATAATAATAATAATAATAATGATAATAATAATAATAATATTAAAATTGTAAAAAACAAATTACCCTTACAAGCTTACGTAATCTTTGTCGAATTTACGAGCGAAAGTTCATAAGTGCAAGCGTGGATAATTATATTTCGTTCGAATTTCGAAACGAGCACGATATATATATATATATATATATATATATATATATATATATATGCTCCTATCGATAACCATGGCCATTAGTGCGAAAGTGATCTTTAAAGAGAGAAAGAGAGAGATAGAGATAGAGAGAGAGAGAGAGAGATAGAGAGAGAAAGAGAGAGAGAGAGAGAGAGAGAGAGAAAGATACTTATTGCCTCACATACGTGACATCGAACGTTAACATAAAAAAGATCTATATACATTATGTAATCGATTACATAAGTCAATCAATTAAGGTGACCGTCGAGAAATACAAAAATCTTAGTCACCGATGTCTATTAAAATCATTCATTCTATTTCTTTTTCATTTTTTTTTTTTTTTTTTTTTTTTTTTTTTCTTTAACGACGATCTGACCAAATGCCTATGTGACAAAATTTGTTCCCGAACAAATTGCTTTTTTATAAGGATAATAAATTAAATTATCTTGATTAATGCGAGATTTATTTTTATAAAATAATATATATATATATATATATATTGTAGATATTAATTATCAATTTAAATATAAAAATAATGGAAATAATGGAAAAATTTTATTGCAGTAAGTATTTTTTTCTTTTTCCTTTTTGTTCTTTTTTTTTTTTTTTTTTTGATTTTAAAATTTCACTAAATAATTAAATTATTGCAGAGACACATTATATTACGCATTAAATTACATTCTATATTAATATGTTGTAATTCCGTTACAACATACATTTTTAAGATTTAACCTTACGTTTTACATTGACATGTACACACACACACACACACACACACACACACACGCATATTTCTTTTCCTTTAATATTCCAAGTTCTTTTTTCATTCTCAAGAAATTAAATTATTTCATTTCGAGCACAGTTAAGGGGCAATTTAAAGTACAATATTTTATAACGGTGAACGATAATCGATAAACGAAATACACGAATAGACGAGTTAAAGAAAGAATGAAAGAAAGAATGAAAGAAATAAATAGGAAAGATCTACCATTAAGTTTACCGAAAATTAAATTGAAACGATTCCTACAGATTCATTGGTAAATCAATCGAGCGAAGAAATGAGAAGGTCTTTTACTTCTACGAATCTCCAATCGTTCCTGTGGTCCAGCTTTCTAACGGCAAATATTTCAAACCAGTCTCCGGTATGCGGAGCAATAATACACTCGCCCATATATATACCAACGTGAGCGAATAACTCGCGGCTAGTTAAACTATACGCGTAATACATATATAGTTATAAAAGTCAATGAGTGTATGTGTGTTTTCCGTGTGCATGTATGTGTATAATACATTCTTATAAAATTTCTGAAGAATTCCGAACATACCACTTCCGTTTAAGTCTTTCGACGTTCGATCAATTTTTCCTTCGAAAGAAAAACTGTTTTTAACATTTCATTTTCTCTTTTATTTTATCTTTCGATCTTTCAATTAAAAAATTTTTTCAGAAAGAAATGTTATATCAGTTATTTATCATATTATATAATTATTTATATTAATATACATATATATATATATATAATAATATGTAAATAATATGGTAATATTTATATTATATATAATAATAATAAATTATTATATAAATAAAAAATATATAAATATTTTTTTATTTGCACGCAATTAATTTATTTTATATTATATATAATTATTATATATATATATATATATATATATATATATATATATATATATATATATATATTTGTATGTATATTACAATAGTTTATTTTTTTTTATATAAATAATATGTCTATGATTAATAGATAAATATTATAATTGTAAAGCGGAGATAATTATATTTTTTTCTGTCTTTTTTTTTTTTTTTTTAATTTGGATTATCGCAATCCTTTTTTATGAAACTGACAATTAATTTTATAATATATCGTAATATGGCATTTTACGGGGGTTAATTGATTGAGTTCGAGTCGAGATAATTCGTCATATTTTTTTTTCCGTTCTTTTTTTTCTTTTTTTTTTTTTTTCGTTATATCCCATCGATCATTATAATGCTATACATGTATGATTTTTATTGGAGAAAACGAACTCATCATTATATCCCGAGGGGAGATAGACTGGCACGTGAGCTTACCCTTTCACATTCGTAACTATATAAGTATGTACTTACGTACGTCCTAATGAACGATCGACTCCTTTCTATCGGCCCCAAGGCATTTACAAACATTACTAATTAACTCGTCGTCCTGTTTTGATAAAAAAGAAAAAGAAGAAAAAAAAAAAAAACAAAAAAGAAAAAAAAAAGAAAAACAAAAAAGCAAAAAAAAATGTATGTCTCTTACGAAAGATCGCTCGAAGGAATACACGAAACACAGGAAATTGATCATAAGTATTTTCGATGTCTATCGATATTTTGGAATGTTATAGAGATTACTTTTTATTCTTATCTTTCGCATTTTTTACTTCTTCCCATATTATTTATCTCTCGTATTCGTTTCTTCTTTTAAAAATTATTCTTCTAAATTTTATAATATATAAATAAAGTTCTCAAATGTATTCATTTAATTTCTCTGTTAAATAAACAACATAAAAATTTATTTTACTTGTCCGATCGTACAGACTTTTAAATCGTTTTCTTCGTGGAAAAAAAAAAAAAAGAGAAAACAAATGTTTAAAAGGGAAGAAAAAAGTTTACATACCGTATATAAATGTAATATTACATTATGACGCTTAATAGGATGTGAGAAAAATTGTTTATACTGTTTTTTTCTTTTTTTCTTTTCTTTTATTTTATTTCGTTACGATCGATTAGTATCTAATCGACGTTTGTGTATCATTAGGATCATATACGCATACAGATAGTGATAACTTTTAATTAAAGAAATAATTTCAAGAATAATAACTGATAGGTATTCATTTTCCCGTATTGAAAATACGAACGAAAAATGGGATAAAGAGATAGAAAGAAAGGAAGAGAAGATCGCGTGCAAAGTAAAGAAGGACAATTTAATTTTTTTAATCATCGATAAACTTCACTTTCTTCGACGGCTACAAAAAAAAAAAAAAAAAAAAAAGAAAAAAAACCGGAAGTCAAGAGTATTGCCTTCGACTTCGATCACGTGATACCTATCCATTAAAATCACGGTAACGTTCGATCGTTCGACTAGAAATGGCTTCACAGAGTTCGTTGATACTATCGTCCTTTTTTTTCTCTCTCTTTCTCTCTCTTTCTCTTTTTTTCCTTTCGTTCTATATAATTATATATATATATATATATATATATATAGTGACGTTATGCGAATGTATTAATTCATACACTTATGGCATTATCATTTTTCGTTTATTTTTATTAATTATCTCAAAACGATAATTTCAATTCTATTACTATATTTATTATTTCAAATTATTTCCTGAATATTTTTAATTCAAAAAAGTCTTTTTTTTCTTCTTTTTTTTTTTTTTTTTCATTTATTCATTTATCATCTCGTCTTGTTTTTCCTTCTCAACGTTGATCGGATATAAATTTTTTTGTTTTCTTTTCTCTCTCTCTCTCTCTCTCTCTCTCTCTCTCTCTGTCTCTTTCTGTCTCTGTCTCTGTCTTTCTTTTTTACCTTTCTTTTCTCACCGTCGTCGTATACAGCTGGAGTCTCTCGGCTTCCGTTCATTCGCCCTCTCTTCCTCCTCCACCCTACTCTCACAGTCACCTTTCGCACGTGGCATTATTTCACCGGTAACCAGGTGTTCCTTTTCTTTCTTTCTTTTTCTTTCTTTCTTTCTATTTCTTTCTCTGCCTTTTCTTCTTTTCAATTCTTACCTACCTCGTCCGGGTAATCCAGAGTTTTCTGGCTCCCATCACGTTGTCAAACAACGCACGGAAGTCGACGTGACGAGTTAGTCCAATTAAAGGCATTCCTATTTAATTTCGTTAGATTTTTATAATCCTACTCACGTGCATTACCTTTTCCAGGAAATATTATATAAAGGGGTGGGGATGGGAGAGTTCGTAAGAGGGGGTTTATAATTTATTAATCGATGATGAGACATCGATAATGCTATAGTTTCGAAAGAAATTTTTTAATAGAAATTGTAGGAAGACTTATTTGGATTACAATAATAATAATAATAATAATTATTATTATTTTTTGTTTTTCTTTTTTTTTCCTTTTTTATAGAACCTGTTCGTACGCATGTATGTGTGTGTGTGTGTGTGTTTGTGTGTGTAGGCGTGCATTTAATATACATAAACATTAAAGTCTAAAGGCTATCGCGAGCACGTTCTCCTAGATTAGTTAGAAAAGTTCAGTTCAAATTAAAGATAGTTAGATAAAGGTATGTGAGTGTAGACATATCGACTTTCTATTATACCATGAACTTTCATCCATTCTCGTTACTTTCCATCGATCATTTTCACTCATAGTTATTTAAATTCATACCTCGAGTCGAATGTCAACGTGTCCGTCCTATGATCCGATTACGATCGAATTAGATAAATTTTCAATGAGAATTAGATTTCTATACGATTGAAACAACAAATGGATATGTTCGGTCTTAATTGGAGATTTTATTTTTTCATTTAGAATTTATTTATTTATTTATTTGGATATTTATCTATGTGGAAAGAGCACGAAGAAGAAGTTAAAGGATAAGAAAAAAAGGAGACAGAATTGTCTTAAGAAAAGGATTAAAAGTCATCTTATTCTAAGATCGAAGATAGAACGGCTGCGATAGCACCTTCCTCTCGTTAATTTAACAAGAATGGTCTCACGATTAAGGACGGGAGCCAAAAATTGAATAGCTGGTAATATACCAGGATGAGTCAAGTTACTTGAATCGTTGAAAACTCCGAAAAGGAACTCTTACCTTATGTTAGTAGAATCTAAGATGCCGTGAATGCCTCCCGTCGTCATCATAACTTGTGATATATATAGGGTGAACCTCGTATAACGTGATTACCTTTTGCATATGTGTAAAATTAAAGGGAAAAATTCGAGAAGTTACGAGAAATAGAACGTAGAAAAGAGGAAAATAAAATACTTCGATCAGAATCTGTTTTTATTCTTTTTTTTTTTTTTCTTTTTTCCCTTGGAGGAGAGAGGGAGGAAATTATTATCTGAAAGAACCTCACGACAAATGAAAATTGTCAGACATGAAATATTTTCAATCGATCAGATTAAATCGAATACTTCTAACCAAGAAAAAGGAAAAGAAAGAAAAAAAAAAAAAAAAGAAAAAAAAAAAAAAAGGAAATCTAAAATTATTTTTAAATCGAACTATTTCTTTCTGAGAATTATTTTTGAATAAAAAACTTTATTTTTATATAAATAAAATACAAGATGTCGAATTTCAATTGATCCCTCTATCGCACGTACATTACGAAAATTTTCATTTTGCCTATTGAAAGATCATTAAAGAAAATTTATATAATAGGATATAAAAAAAAATAATAAATTTTTCATTTCAAACGATCGATCATTTAAATATCAATTGAAATGTATCGATTAGATTTCAATATTCTATTATTTCATGTACTTCAATTTACGATAAGCTTTATCCATTTGATATATTTGAAATTTGTTTACACCCTATATACTACGTACGTACATACGCACATTATTTCGCCGACGAGCTAGACAAGCCCCCCCACTCTAACGCTGGTCGTTACAGGTGAGGCCCAACTCCCACTACCTCGCCGGGCCCCGACTATTTCTTCTTTTTCCACCTCCTTTTCCTCGTCCTTCTCGTCCTCGTCTTCCACCTCCTCTTCCTCCTCCTCCTCTTTCTCCTCCTCCTCCTCCACCTCGTCCTCCTCCTTCTCTTCCTCTTTCTCCCAGACGGCGAAGCACAACGAAGAAGCCGAAGAACTCGCGTCCTCGCGAGTCTCAGAAGTCAACGGCGAACCGTGAAATCCACGTCCGCTCCGCTCGCGTATATATTCTTTCATTTTTCTCTTTCTCACTATTTCCTTTTGTAATGTGTCTCTTAATCCATTTCTTTCCTTCTCCCTCTCTATCTTTTTCTCTCTCTTTATTATTTATATATCGGAGTGAAAAGAGAAAGAACGTTATTTAGTTACGACATTTAGATATTACTTTCGTTTTCGAGAAAAACGTGCGAGGATCTTCGTCGATCGATGGTGAGTTCAAGGCCCAAGGATATCATCCAAAGTGAGTGCATCGAACTCAAAGGCGTCGGATTCTACCACGGCTACACTTTCTTCTCATTCTCGACTTAAAGAATCGTGATTCTTTTTTTTTTTTTTTCTTTTTTTTCTTTTTTTTTTTTTTTTCTTTTTTTTCTTTTTTCCATTCGATATTTCATTTGTGAATAACGATCGATCGACCGACCGACCGATCGACCGATCGATTTCTCATTCGTTCGTTCGTTTTATTATTCAAATAATTGATTTCGTTCGGTATTTAAATTTTATTTTCGACCCGTTAGAGATTCAGATATTTGTTTTACGTTTTATAGATACGACGTTTCAAAGAAATTAGTTTCATTTCGAGGAATATATAATAACAGTGCCAAGAGTGTTGTTAGGTTTTATATTATTCTTAACTTTTTCGAAATTAAAATTGATTTAAGTGTAACGTTTCTTTCTTCTTTTTTTTTTTTTTTTTTATAAAAATACAATCGATATCTTTCGTCGTATGGATAATCGATTTCTCTCTTATTTCTCGTACTCTTACGATTCATTTTCATAAAATAGACAAATGTCTCGTTATACACGTTGTTTTTATTCTCATGCAAAGATAGTATTATATCTAAAGAAAAAGAAAGAAAAAAAAAAGGGAGAGAGACAGAGAGTGAGAGGGAGAAAGAAAGAGAAGGATACTTTTTACAATAGCATTAATTTTTTTTTAAATTGATCCTTTACATAATCTAATAATCTAATAATTCTTAAACGAAATAATTATCGATTAATATGTTTTTCATAATCGATGCGCGATAGGATATATAGAAAAAAAAAAAAAAAAAAAAAAAAAGAATAACATAATAGTAAATTCTAGAAGGTGGAAAACCGATACTGTGTATACAAGGAACAATTTCTTCACGCATCGCTTACGACCCTTTTTCTTCAACGAAAAGACTTTAACTTTGTGTAAGTAAGTGCATATGTAACACAGACGGAGAAACATACACATACACATACACACATATATATATATATATACAGGACATATACATACACAGAGGATAGAGACACGTATGTGCTTCCGGTTTTGTAGGAGTGCGCGTGAATTGACCGGAGTGTTAACGTTCGTGGTGCATCCGTAGAGACGCGAGGTTACCACCCTTCACCCCTCTCTACCTTCTTCCTCTCACCCCCACCCCCTCCTCCAAACCTACCATCACCATCACCCATCACCATCACCATCACCATCACCCATCCCTAATACAAGTACAACCAGTCACGGATCGAGGATCATACCGCGAATATCGTGAAGCTTAATAGGAGCGAGCCATGCTGATACTTCCGGACATAAAGTTACAGGTAACTCGTTACTTGCTTACCTACCGTTAATTATTCTCCATTTCTTCTTTCCTTCACGCAAATATCTTTCTTCTTCTTCTTCTTCATCTTATTCTTCTTTTCCTCTTTTTTTTTTTTATTTTTTTTATTTTTTTCTTCTTTTCCTCGCACGAGAGATAGACCGTGTGTTACTCCGTGCGTGGAAACGTTTGAACGTTCGAGATCGTTGCACGCCGTTTAGAAGTTGTCGATCTTGATCGTTCGAATGAAAGAAAATTAGAAACGTTTTGTATCGTGTATCATGATGTGAAAAAAAAAAATTGTATATATATATTATTATATATATATATATTAAATATATATATATATATATATTTATTTTTTTTTATAAAAATTTATTTTTATATTAAATATATTTATATTTAATTTTTATATTAAGTATATTTATATTTAATTTATATATAAAAAATATGTACAACTCCCGGAAGTACGATTTGAAAAAGAGAAGAGAAAAGTAACGAGAAGGATCTTTTTCTTTTCTTTCTTTTCTTTTCTTTTTTTTTTTTTTTTTTTTTTTTTTTTTTTTTTTTTTGGACATATTTAGGAAATATGACGGATAATAATGAGATATGAATTTAGCCAAGTATGTTATTAGCGTGTTATGGATTATGGATTTGTTTGATATCATTTTTATATTATCATAAAATGTGACGTTAAAGAATATTCTTTTTTTATTTTTTCTTTTTTCTTTTTCTTTTATAAAACGAAACGAAAAAAAAAAAAAACATGAAAAGGAAAAAAAAATTCCTCCTTTCTCTTATATACCCTGATAATATATGTATATACATATACAAAAGAAAAAGTAGAATTCTATTCGTTACGAAGATCTTAGAATGATCAAATATAAATAATTATATCATAGAAACGTAATTACCATTATATTATCAATCAGACGATCATAATAATATTTACAATTTTATCAGTCATTACATTTTTTCGAAGATAATAAGAACAAATCGAGGAACAATTAAGACACGTGACATCGATCGTAATAAAATTACTCGTTCGCTCTGAGATAATTCGTATTTAATGAATGAACGATCGAAGAAAAATTTATTTATTTATTTATTTTTTTCTTTTTTTCTTTTCTCTTTGGCTCTTTCGAACGATAAAAAAATCGTGCGAATTGAACTCGTTCGCTCTTTCTTACGATTATTATGTGCAACGATATCGACGTTGGGTTTTGTTTCGTGCGAAATAATAACTCGCGTATACACACACACACACACACATATATATATATATATATATATATATATATATATATATATCTACGATGCGTTTCCTGTTGGACGACGTAGGTAGACTACGACGAAGTTACAGGTCGAGGTAACATCAGTATGGTGAATGAGAATACATCCAATATGGCATTCTAAAGTAGTAATGACGATTACCTGTCTATCGCTTCAGGCATACCAAACTTTGTAACATCGTATTATTCCTATGGTTCATAAACTTTCCTTATTAACATATTCACTCGTAAATGTTTATTTCAAAATGAATAACAATTATATCGAAAATTATCAAGTATTATATACATTTCTTATAGATATTATCTATGTCATCTTAATAAGATGATAATATGTATTTTCTTTCTTTCTTTTTTATTTTTTTTTATTTTTTTATTTTTTTTTATTATTTTCTTTTTTTTTTTCTTAATACGATTATACGAACAATTAATGTTTTTTTTTTTTTTTTTTTTTTTTTTTTTTTTTTTTTTTTTTTTTTTTTTTTTTTTTTATAATATTATTCGCACGAACGTAGATTTTTTTTTGCGATATATTGTATATATTATTTGTATCTTAGTAAAATAGCTTGTACATGTTAATTCAGGAATAATTGTAAGTATATATCTCTTTTCCTCTTTCTTTCTCTCTCTCTCTCTCTCTCTCTCTTTTTTTCTCTAGGTATAAATCGGAAATAAATGTATACTTTCGTAATAAAACGTAGGTTATTTCATACATACACAGTTACATATGTATATACATATGTAAATATTATATTATATTCATATGTTTCATTGAACCTCCGTGTAAACGAGTTTGCGTAGGCTCCTATCTCTTTCCCTCCCTTCCTCTCTTCCTCTCTCTCTCTCTCTCTCTCTTTCTCTCTTTTTTTCTCCTTTATTTTCTCTCTTTCTCTTTCTCATTTATCGCAACTTTTCGCAATCGATTCTTTACGATTGAAACGACAGTGGCCCAACAGTAGCCTCGACTTCATTACATTAATTACAAATTAAATGGATATTACAGAATTAATTCATTAATAAAACATTACTGTATTAACGTCATCTCATTGAGTAAAAATCAAAGAGTTTACTTATACAACATTCCAAATGTTTTCTCTTTTTAACTTTTTGAAATACTTTAATCAACGAGAGAGCAGCCTACTCATATAATTCCGATTCTTCGTACTCTCGGTACTTTCACCTTTTCCCAAATTGTAGGATCACGCGAGAGAAAGAAAGATAGAGTGGGGATAATGACTCTCCTTGAACGATGCAATCAAGGTAACCACGAAAGAGAGACAGAGAAAGAAAGAGAGAGAGAGAGAGAGAGAGAGAGAGAGAGAGAGAGAGAGAGAGAGAGAGAGACAGAGATTCTCCTTTCGTTCACGCGTTGGTCCACAATGATCGCGTACGAAATAAAGGGAATTCTCATAATCCAATTAGAAAGTTAAAGAATTACGAATAAATATCATTATTTTGATTCATGATATTCTATACATGAGTTAATTTCAAATACTTATATTTAATTTATATATATATATATATATATATATATATATATATATATATCGGATATAATATAAAAAATAAAAATTATAATATATAAAAATATATATAATATAAATTATGAACATATATGTACATATCAAATGAATATAGTTAAATGTGATAAAACGTAGTTGAAAGCACATAAAATATTTCCTTCTCCTTTTTTTTTTGTTCCTTTTTATTTATAGATGATTCAAATCTTTTCTATCACTATATATATATATCTTTTGAATGTTTCGATAATTATATATAAATTATTTATATATATATATATATATATGTATGTATATATATTCGAATTCATTTACACATTATATACGACTATATAACCATATTATTACGATCGTTAAAAAAAATCGTTAAGAAGATCGTTCGTTACTACGTGAATTTCCTCTTGGTGAAATTGATTTCTCGATAAAGATCATTTAATCTATATTAGTTTCATCTTTATACCTGTTTATTATATGTATACTTATATTTACGCGTATGTATATCCTCGTTCGTGTGAAAAAAAATAAAAAAAAAAAAAAAATAAAAAAAGGAAAGAAAAGTATACTTTCGTCGTTCGACACACTTATCTCAGTTATTTCACTATGGGTTTCGATATAGTCGTCATAAAACTCGATTCTGTGTTAAAGATCGACTTAGGAATGTTCTTAACTTTAAAGTACACTTCGAGAATTAATAACTATCTATTATACATCGGACACGAGTCCAATTTAACAACCGTTACTCAAGCACTCGATTACGAGCAATCGAGTCGAGTTATGTCTTTCTACTCTCAAAAAAAAAAAAAAAAAGAAAAAAAAAAAAAGAAAAAGGAAAAAGAAAAAGAAATAAAACAGAAAAAAAAGAAGAGAACAAAAGAAACGGAGAGAGAGAGAGAGAGAGAGAAGGAAAAAGAAAAATTGTAAAATAAGTTCAATCGTTGTAACCTCTTACAATACAAAAAGGGATTGAAACATTAACCTTGATGATCAACCAAGCGTCGAAATAGTCGAACATGTCTAGACCGGATCCGGTCAGTTCGTTCAATTCGTGGAAATCCTTTTGATGAAATAATTCGTTTTCTTAGGACTGATGCGATAATCGCTGTAATTTCGTTACGAATTCTTATCGTTTCTCGTATATATCACTTTTCAAAACAGTTTTTTTCCCTTGATCGTTTCAAACGAAAATTATATAGTGCGTTTCTATCGAACTTAATGATTATTTTAAGATTATAAAAGTTTTGAAGTTAAATTAACGATTAAACGTTATTGAATAATGAATAATTATGGCATTGTAATTTTCGATTGTAATTTAACGTGCAATTTAACAATTTGCGAACAATGATTGTTTATTAAATTTCGTTAAATAAATATACGACTATGTATTTATTAATAATTTGTGTTATTATTTTATTAATATGATATAAATTATAATATTATTTTATAAATAATCATTTAAAAAATTTTTAATACTCGCTTACAATAGCAATGTATATACATATATATATATATACACACATACATACATGCATACATACATACGTGCATACATACATACATACATACATATACATTTTTCTTTTTTAAAAATTTCTTAAAAAATAAAAAAACATGACACAGAAAAGAATTATTATTATACCTATTTGTTGTTATCCCGACGTAACCCATAATTTTATTATTTCATATCTTTTTCTTTTCTTTCTTTTTAATTATTTTCCTATACTTACTTACAATGATTACGATAGATAGCAATCCGTACGTAATAAACTTCAATAAATCTCTTTCTCTTTCTCACTCTTTCTCTTTCGTATCGATAAGGATGTTTCTCGTGTAGATATCTCGTCATCGGGGAAAACGAGTTTGAACGTGCGAGGAAAAGAAAAAAAAAAAAGAAAAAAAAAAAAAAAAAGGAAAAAAAGGAAAAAAAAAAGAAAAGAAAAGAAAAAAGAGAAAAAAAAAAAGAGAAAAGAAAAAGGAAAAAGAAAATAAAAAGAGAAAAAAGACATGGCGTGGCGCGAACGGAGAGAAACGTGGACGCACCCTATTTCCTGTATGTCGGACCGTCTCGTGCCTATCAGTGGCTTTCAAAGGGGATGGTGGGGGCTTTGAGAGTAGATACCGTTACTGGCCCCCTTCTCCCGTATTCCACTAAAGATGTTGTCGTCTCTTAATCTTCCTCTTCTTTCTCTTCATTTTCTTTTTATTCTTATTCTCGATGACTCTCGATGGACCGCAAGAGACCAATTCCACGTTCTCGCGAGCGAGAGAGAGAGAGAGAGGAGGGGGGGAGAAGAGAGAAAGAAAGAGAGAAAGAGAGATATGTGTCCTCTTCGACGGTTAAAGCGTCTTTCTCTTAGTGAATCTTTACCGTCGTCGTTATGTACGAAGGCAAACCTTTTCGAGAAGAGAGAGTAGGGAGTTACACAGGACTCAAATTTCTCCTCTTAAACGGACAATGTATACTCGTAGTTATTACCATATATTACATTTTTATGTTTTTGTAAACTAGAAAAGATCTTTCTTTTTATTGCGATATGTGTATCATCGTTCAAAAGAGAGAGAGAGAAAAAAAAATTCGACTTTTCCTTTTTCTTTTCTATTTTTAATAAGATATATCACATTATTGTTTTCCATAAGATCGCGACATTACGCGTTATTTATGTAAATGATCGAAATGATATTAATATTAATTTATATAAATAAATAAATAAATTTATATATCGGAATGATATCATACATATTTTTTTACTGATATATATATATATATATATATATATATATATATATATATATCACTAAAATATTTTCGATGGTTTTTACACGATATAAGTTATTTCTTTTTTCTTTTTTTTTTTTTGAAAGTTTATATATAAGTATATACCGATTAACAAATAAAAACGATATTACGATAATACTATTTATTAATTTTATTAATTATTAAAAATGATATATAAATTGAGAGGAATGATAAATTCAATAAATACATTATAGCTAAATGATATATTATTTTAATTATGAAAAAATAAATACAGGGAATGGAAAAACATTGATTGAAAGTTGATATAATAAATTATTTAAATCGATCTTTTAAAAAGAATATATTAAACAAAACTTGTCTATAATAATTATGATGATATATATATATATATATATATATATATATATGTATATATAGCACATAAATTATTGCAAGTTGTTCGATTTTATCACAACGGTTTGTCAAAGCGATTTCATTGATAGGTACAAAACAGGTAAAAAATATAACTATAGTTATGTGTATGTATGTACATCATCGATGATGAAAGGTATCGATTATCTCGATTACGTGTTTCTTCCTGATTGTACGACATAATTACTTCCATCCTTCGTCCGGTAGCTTTTCATCTCATCCATACGTAACAGAATGTATTATATACATAATACATTTACGTACATATATATATATATGCTATGGCCCATGTAAAGTTTAACGAATAATTTAACATCAAATAAATTAGGTATTTCTTTTTAGATACATATATAATATGTAAATTATATTGTCAATTTGATATTCACGAAGACGCTTATACAAAGTGTCTATACAATTTATTTATCTTTCTATCTTTTTTTTTTTTTTTTTTTTTCTTTTCTTTTCTCGATATATTTCATATAAAATTATAAAGTATATGCATGGTATTCCGTTAAATATTTTATTTAATTTTCCTAAAGAGATAGAAGCTGTTCTACTAGAAAGGTAGTAAAATGAAAATAAGTAAAAATATTTTGAAAATGTAGGCCAAGAAACGTTACTTTTGAAACAAATTAATGTTCCTTAAATTGCCAATCGAATGGAAATCCTTAATTATGCCATTGGATCATTGAACTTATTAGAAAATAATAAAATTGATAATGTTACAAAATAATTTGAAAAAAGTTATATCTACAATTTTTAATCGCCTTTTTCGTATTATCAAATAAATTTAAAATGATCTCAATCAAAGTAATACTTGTCACTTTTTAATTCCTTGAATCAATAGATACATTTCCATGGTAACCTAATGCAATATAGTACGAAATATATAAGAAGAAAAAACTTTTTTTTTTTTTTTTCTTTTAACCTTCCTTGCAATATAAGGAAACAATTGATTTTCATAATGCATTACGGCGGAAGGAAGTAATTTTCAATAATACTTTTTATTACGCGAGATTACGTGACTGCAAATTTGATTCGTGTTTGAAAAGAATTTCGAAGAGTTTATAAAAAGAAAAAGGGAATTGAATTTTCACGGTCAACAAAACTGTCGATGATGTAAGAAAAATAGCATACTTTAAAGAAGATTCAAGGAACGATATGACAATGCAAGAAAGTAGATAAAAAAAGACGATTGCATCGTTTAAGAGAAAGAAAGAGATCGAATTGATTGGTGGTATCTGAGTTGCAAAGAATGTTTGAGCCTCATTCTCCCTTTCTCTCTCTATCTCTCTCTCTCTCTCTCTCTCTC
>NC_062192.1:5369581-5400576 GCF_912470025.1 Vespa velutina | reverse complement strand
CAAATGTTTTCTCTTTTTAACTTTTTGAAATACTTTAATCAACGAGAGAGCAGCCTACTCATATAATTCCGATTCTTCGTACTCTCGGTACTTTCACCTTTTCCCAAATTGTAGGATCACGCGAGAGAAAGAAAGATAGAGTGGGGATAATGACTCTCCTTGAACGATGCAATCAAGGTAACCACGAAAGAGAGACAGAGAAAGAAAGAGAGAGAGAGAGAGAGAGAGAGAGAGAGAGAGAGAGAGAGAGAGAGAGAGAGAGAGAGATTCTCCTTTCGTTCACGCGTTGGTCCACAATGATCGCGTACGAAATAAAGGGAATTCTCATAATCCAATTAGAAAGTTAAAGAATTACGAATAAATATCATTATTTTGATTCATGATATTCTATACATGAGTTAATTTCAAATACTTATATTTAATTTATATATATATATATATATATATATATATATATATATATATATCGGATATAATATAAAAAATAAAAATTATAATATATAAAAATATATATAATATAAATTATGAACATATATGTACATATCAAATGAATATAGTTAAATGTGATAAAACGTAGTTGAAAGCACATAAAATATTTCCTTCTCCTTTTTTTTTTGTTCCTTTTTATTTATAGATGATTCAAATCTTTTCTATCACTATATATATATATCTTTTGAATGTTTCGATAATTATATATAAATTATTTATATATATATATATATATATATGTATGTATATATATTCGAATTCATTTACACATTATATACGACTATATAACCATATTATTACGATCGTTAAAAAAAATCGTTAAGAAGATCGTTCGTTACTACGTGAATTTCCTCTTGGTGAAATTGATTTCTCGATAAAGATCATTTAATCTATATTAGTTTCATCTTTATACCTGTTTATTATATGTATACTTATATTTACGCGTATGTATATCCTCGTTCGTGTGAAAAAAAATAAAAAAAAAAAAAAAATAAAAAAAGGAAAGAAAAGTATACTTTCGTCGTTCGACACACTTATCTCAGTTATTTCACTATGGGTTTCGATATAGTCGTCATAAAACTCGATTCTGTGTTAAAGATCGACTTAGGAATGTTCTTAACTTTAAAGTACACTTCGAGAATTAATAACTATCTATTATACATCGGACACGAGTCCAATTTAACAACCGTTACTCAAGCACTCGATTACGAGCAATCGAGTCGAGTTATGTCTTTCTACTCTCAAAAAAAAAAAAAAAAAAGAAAAAAAAAAATAGAAAAAGGAAAAAGAAAAAGAAATAAAACAGAAAAAAAAGAAGAGAACAAAAGAAACGGAGAGAGAGAGAGAGAGAGAGAAGGAAAAAGAAAAATTGTAAAATAAGTTCAATCGTTGTAACCTCTTACAATACAAAAAGGGATTGAAACATTAACCTTGATGATCAACCAAGCGTCGAAATAGTCGAACATGTCTAGACCGGATCCGGTCAGTTCGTTCAATTCGTGGAAATCCTTTTGATGAAATAATTCGTTTTCTTAGGACTGATGCGATAATCGCTGTAATTTCGTTACGAATTCTTATCGTTTCTCGTATATATCACTTTTCAAAACAGTTTTTTTCCCTTGATCGTTTCAAACGAAAATTATATAGTGCGTTTCTATCGAACTTAATGATTATTTTAAGATTATAAAAGTTTTGAAGTTAAATTAACGATTAAACGTTATTGAATAATGAATAATTATGGCATTGTAATTTTCGATTGTAATTTAACGTGCAATTTAACAATTTGCGAACAATGATTGTTTATTAAATTTCGTTAAATAAATATACGACTATGTATTTATTAATAATTTGTGTTATTATTTTATTAATATGATATAAATTATAATATTATTTTATAAATAATCATTTAAAAAATTTTTAATACTCGCTTACAATAGCAATGTATATACATATATATATATATATACACACATACATACATGCATACATACATACGTGCATACATACATACATACATACATATACATTTTTCTTTTTTAAAAATTTCTTAAAAAATAAAAAAACATGACACAGAAAAGAATTATTATTATACCTATTTGTTGTTATCCCGACGTAACCCATAATTTTATTATTTCATATCTTTTTCTTTTCTTTCTTTTTAATTATTTTCCTATACTTACTTACAATGATTACGATAGATAGCAATCCGTACGTAATAAACTTCAATAAATCTCTTTCTCTTTCTCACTCTTTCTCTTTCGTATCGATAAGGATGTTTCTCGTGTAGATATCTCGTCATCGGGGAAAACGAGTTTGAACGTGCGAGGAAAAGAAAAAAAAAAAAAAAAAAAAAAAAAAAAAAAGGAAAAAAAGGAAAAAAAAAAAAAAAGAAAAAAAAAAAAAGAAAAAAAAAAAAAGAAAAGAAAAAGGAAAAAGAAAATAAAAAGAGAAAAAAGACATGGCGTGGCGCGAACGGAGAGAAACGTGGACGCACCCTATTTCCTGTATGTCGGACCGTCTCGTGCCTATCAGTGGCTTTCAAAGGGGATGGTGGGGGCTTTGAGAGTAGATACCGTTACTGGCCCCCTTCTCCCGTATTCCACTAAAGATGTTGTCGTCTCTTAATCTTCCTCTTCTTTCTCTTCATTTTCTTTTTATTCTTATTCTCGATGACTCTCGATGGACCGCAAGAGACCAATTCCACGTTCTCGCGAGCGAGAGAGAGAGAGAGAGGAGGGGGGGAGAAGAGAGAAAGAAAGAGAGAAAGAGAGATATGTGTCCTCTTCGACGGTTAAAGCGTCTTTCTCTTAGTGAATCTTTACCGTCGTCGTTATGTACGAAGGCAAACCTTTTCGAGAAGAGAGAGTAGGGAGTTACACAGGACTCAAATTTCTCCTCTTAAACGGACAATGTATACTCGTAGTTATTACCATATATTACATTTTTATGTTTTTGTAAACTAGAAAAGATCTTTCTTTTTATTGCGATATGTGTATCATCGTTCAAAAGAGAGAGAGAGAAAAAAAAATTCGACTTTTCCTTTTTCTTTTCTATTTTTAATAAGATATATCACATTATTGTTTTCCATAAGATCGCGACATTACGCGTTATTTATGTAAATGATCGAAATGATATTAATATTAATTTATATAAATAAATAAATAAATTTATATATCGGAATGATATCATACATATTTTTTTACTGATATATATATATATATATATATATATATATATATATATATATATCACTAAAATATTTTCGATGGTTTTTACACGATATAAGTTATTTCTTTTTTCTTTTTTTTTTTTTGAAAGTTTATATATAAGTATATACCGATTAACAAATAAAAACGATATTACGATAATACTATTTATTAATTTTATTAATTATTAAAAATGATATATAAATTGAGAGGAATGATAAATTCAATAAATACATTATAGCTAAATGATATATTATTTTAATTATGAAAAAATAAATACAGGGAATGGAAAAACATTGATTGAAAGTTGATATAATAAATTATTTAAATCGATCTTTTAAAAAGAATATATTAAACAAAACTTGTCTATAATAATTATGATGATATATATATATATATATATATATATATATATGTATATATAGCACATAAATTATTGCAAGTTGTTCGATTTTATCACAACGGTTTGTCAAAGCGATTTCATTGATAGGTACAAAACAGGTAAAAAATATAACTATAGTTATGTGTATGTATGTACATCATCGATGATGAAAGGTATCGATTATCTCGATTACGTGTTTCTTCCTGATTGTACGACATAATTACTTCCATCCTTCGTCCGGTAGCTTTTCATCTCATCCATACGTAACAGAATGTATTATATACATAATACATTTACGTACATATATATATATATGCTATGGCCCATGTAAAGTTTAACGAATAATTTAACATCAAATAAATTAGGTATTTCTTTTTAGATACATATATAATATGTAAATTATATTGTCAATTTGATATTCACGAAGACGCTTATACAAAGTGTCTATACAATTTATTTATCTTTCTATCTTTTTTTTTTTTTTTTTTTTTCTTTTCTTTTCTCGATATATTTCATATAAAATTATAAAGTATATGCATGGTATTCCGTTAAATATTTTATTTAATTTTCCTAAAGAGATAGAAGCTGTTCTACTAGAAAGGTAGTAAAATGAAAATAAGTAAAAATATTTTGAAAATGTAGGCCAAGAAACGTTACTTTTGAAACAAATTAATGTTCCTTAAATTGCCAATCGAATGGAAATCCTTAATTATGCCATTGGATCATTGAACTTATTAGAAAATAATAAAATTGATAATGTTACAAAATAATTTGAAAAAAGTTATATCTACAATTTTTAATCGCCTTTTTCGTATTATCAAATAAATTTAAAATGATCTCAATCAAAGTAATACTTGTCACTTTTTAATTCCTTGAATCAATAGATACATTTCCATGGTAACCTAATGCAATATAGTACGAAATATATAAGAAGAAAAAACTTTTTTTTTTTTTTTTTCTTTTAACCTTCCTTGCAATATAAGGAAACAATTGATTTTCATAATGCATTACGGCGGAAGGAAGTAATTTTCAATAATACTTTTTATTACGCGAGATTACGTGACTGCAAATTTGATTCGTGTTTGAAAAGAATTTCGAAGAGTTTATAAAAAGAAAAAGGGAATTGAATTTTCACGGTCAACAAAACTGTCGATGATGTAAGAAAAATAGCATACTTTAAAGAAGATTCAAGGAACGATATGACAATGCAAGAAAGTAGATAAAAAAAGACGATTGCATCGTTTAAGAGAAAGAAAGAGATCGAATTGATTGGTGGTATCTGAGTTGCAAAGAATGTTTGAGCCTCATTCTCCCTTTCTCTCTCTATCTCTCTCTCTCTCTCTCTCTCTCTCTCTCTCTCTCTCTCTCTCTCTCTCTCTCTCTCTCTTTCTCTGTCTCTCTCTAGAATAGTCATATTCAACCTGCGAGCCGCGAGCCGTATAAAGCCGGCCAACCTTTCATGTGCCGCTCGAAACACTCATTACCAGATTCTAACCTTGATGACGTATTGACGATAACATGTAGCAATTACAATAATGATTCATCATAAAATAATCAAAAATGTATGTTTGAAAATCAATAATCGTAATAATATTTTTAAATAAACTATTGTATGCGTATAAGTTTTGAGTCTTATATCTTATTCGATCGATGCAAAAGTTTGCTCAACTTTTTGTAAAAAAAAAATTGAAGAAAAATTTTATGCAATAAAGGATAAGTAAATCAAAATAATAATAATAATAATAATAATAATAATAATAATAATAATAATAATAATAATAATAAAAAGTAAATAAAATTTTTCCCGTCAATTTTTATATAAAAACTCGATAGTACTTTTGCATCTTACAATTGCAATTACATTATTGTATTACGTATGTATATATATATATATATATATAATTTAGTATATTTTTAGATTCCGCGTAAAGTGAAGAAATAAAAAAAAAAAAAAACAAATAAAAAAATAATAAAAAGTTTTGAGTATGATTGTTGTGGATGATATAATTAAAGGGACGATCGATGTCGAATGAGTTCATTCGAAGGTACGTCGTTGCGTCGTCTCGTTGACGGCTCACGACATTCGAAACGAGAAAGAATCGGTCTTATCCTCCCCACCATATTGTCTCCAGAGTTTCTCTCCTTTCACCGAGTGTCGGTTCGGTCCATGGGTCCCATACATCGGCCACGTCTCGGCAGTTGTTAAAACGGTGCAACGGTAGACGGACTCGAGAGAGAAAGATCGTGCGACACATATTCGAAATATTATAAGATCAAATCGGGCGTTACTTCGTTCTAGAGAGAAAAAAGAAAAAAAAAAAAAAAAAAAAAAAAAAAAAGAAGAAAAGAAGAAATTTAATTAACATTTTTCAATTGAACGAAGTTTCAAAGTTCGTCAACCCTTTTAAAATTCCGTCGCGGTATTATTTTCTCTCTTTTTTCTTTTTTTTCTTTTTTTTTTTTTTTTTCTTTTTTTTTTTACTCACGTCAAATAATATAACGTCAAAGAGAAAAGTGTGAAATTATAATAAGGTGGATCTGAAAGTTCTCGTACTTCTGACATTGACAGTGATTCTCTTTCTTTCTTTTTTTTTTTATTTATTTTATTTAATTTAATTTATTTTATTTTATTTTATTTTATTTTATTTTATTTTATTTTATTTTATTTTATTTTATTTTATTTTATTTTATTTTATTATTTCGACTGTATTGAGTTTCGAATTTACTTGAAATTCTTTAGAGACACTCTTGACATCCTTTTCCTATAATATGTAAAGGTTGTTGTATATATATTGTATATATATATATATATATATATATATATATATATATATATATAGGGTGTTTTAAAATTGATGAAGTAATGCTCGATTAAGTAAGCAAGAAAGTGTTGATAAATATAATATATTACATGGTAAATAGGATCATAACAATTTTTAAATAATAATATCGTAATAATAATGCAAAAAGATTTTCTTTCTTTTTGCGAGGATATTTTTGTTAAGTACAATTATTTTAACACGATATAAATAATCTGATATTGTTGTAAAAAAAAAATAGACGACAAAAAAGAAAAGAAAAAAAAAAAACCAATAAATTATCAACACTATTTTCCTTATTTTATCGAGTATTACGTATATTCGGATTTTAGAGTATCATTTTTAGGACATCCTATATATCCATCGATGATTATGAAAGTAGCAATAGTAGTTATAGGCGTGGTTGAATTTATTTTTTTTTTTTTTTTATAAATAATCAAAACGATATAATATATAATACAAGGTTGATCTATTTTTCTCAAACATTTTTTCCTTTTCAATTTTTAGGCCGCTTTAGTAATCATTCGTTTTCTTTTCTTTTCTTCGTTTTCTTTCTTTTTTTGATTTTTTCTTTTTTTCTTTCTTTTTTTTTTTTTTTATATAACACGGATGATAAATAAAAGCTTTAAAAGGTTGGATTTCGATAAATAATAAAAAAAAAAAAAAAAAAAAAAAAAAAAGAAAAAAGAAAAAAGAAAAAAAAAACCAAGAAATTTATATATACCTTCCTTTCTATTATAATTAATGAGTTCACGGAGTCGGAGGTACGGTACGGATCGCTTTCGTGTCCTTGAGAATAGTAGTAGCATTGCACAATTCGCCAACTAAGAGATACAAAGTGAAAGAAATCCGAACTCGAAAATGGCTTTACGAGTTGTAATAACGTGCCTCTTGGAATAATCAAGGAGCTTCCGTGGATCGATAAAAACAGTTATTCGTGCTAACTATCCTGTTTCTCTTTGTGTGGAAAAACGAATTAAGAATACATTGGTGGGAAGGGATGGGAAGGGGCAGGGGGAGGGGGGGGGGGGTGAGTGCGGAGAGGGGACCGGGGAAAGGGGTGAAGGAACACGTAGACAAGTTTAATCTTTTAAGAAATTAAATCGGTTTCGTATCGCGTTTTGCTTCGTGTATCGCCGATAGCGTTTTAATTTCGTTTGCTCTAATGAACCCCGTAATCTCGGTAATTAATGACTGGACATTTTTAAATGTCAATTCGTACATATAACGAGGATATTATACTTCGGGATATGAAACTTTACGAAATTTTACAATCTCAAGTATTTGGGTCAAAGGCGACGTCTACGTAACCCTTTTTTCTATTTTTTTTTTTTTTTCTTTTCTTTTCTTTTCTTTTCTTTTCTTCTCTTTCTTCTTTTTCCGTTTCGCGTTATACAGAAAAGAACAAAAAAGAAAAAAAAAAAGAACAACTGAACGTAAACGTTAATAATAATCACTACTTCTCTTTTTCACTTCTCGTTCTCTCCTACCACTCCAAGAAAAAAAAAAAAAAAAAAAAAAAAAAAAAAAAAGAGATAAATAAAATCAAAATTAAATTTCGCGGGTAAACATATTATCATGAACGATCGGTAACCCAGAGAATGTTATTAACGGCTTGATCTCGGCGGGGAAACAATTCGCAATAAAAATAAAATGATTTAACATAGAAAAATCGTTTGAAAGATTAAAATCCCGTTAAAAAAAAAAATATATATATATATATACGTACGTACGATACAATCGTTCATAAGGTCGATCGTATTACTTTTCCCGATGTTTAATTAAATTGAAATAAATTATATTTATGAGACAAAAGGTATGAGAAACGATGATCGTCACGGTAAAGAGCCAACCTCAATCTTTTTCATTGTTAACGAGATTACGAGCGCGTGCTCGTGAATACGTACCTACCAATCATTATTATTCAATTTTAACGGCAATCGTACACGATATAGTTCTCTCATTTGAGGCTTCCGCAAGTTGTTATAACGAAACAGTTAGACCGTTCGTAGCTTCGGTTAGAGAACGAAGAAGAGGAGTAGTAGTAATGGCTTTAGGTGCGTGTTACGGTAGATTTAACGTCTGATTGTAACCGATTCTTCTTCTACTATCTTAAAACGAACCGTTTAAAACGAGATATTCGACCGACTTTAGAAAAAAAAATAAAAAAAAAATATATATAAATCGTTTATAGCTTTGATCAAGTTATGCATTTTTCTATTACTGCATATTTCGATATACGATTTATGAGATTTATTCGAAGAATATTGGGGATCCATATATCAATATTTTGAAGCCAATCAAGTCGGTTTTGATCGTTTGATCTGTGCTAAGATGAAACGAACGGGTTTGAGATTCGTGAGATTTGCGCGATTCGTTATCGCGAAGCTTACGGTATCGAGTCTCGTTACGCTTCGAATGCGTGCTCGTTCCCCAAAAATCCTTCGATCTGAGTATTACGTTTTTAGATTTATTTCTTTCTTTTTCTTAATGTTTTTTCTTTTTCATTTTCTCTCTTCCTTTTTTCCTTTTTTTTTTTTTTTCTTTACATAAGAGAAATATTCTTATGTAGATACGTAATCATCGAAGAGCGTCGTTTATTGTAGAAACTCGTGAAATATTTTCGATCGAAAGGATTATTATTAAAAAATCATTAGTTCAATAGTTCGAGGTATAATTTTATTTATTTATCGAAACGTAATTATATCGTTTATGTAACGATAAGAGAGATTATTTATAATTCTTCGTTTTGTTCTTTTTTCTTTTTCTTTTTCTTTTTATATTCTAAATCGAAGTATACGATAGACTTTATTTAATTGTCATGAACTTTATGTAGTTTCGTTCGGATGTTTTTTTAAAACTTTACTTCCGATTAATAATATCATTCAGGGAAATTTGCATAATCGATTTCATTTCATTTCATTTCGAAACTGTGCGTACGCGGAAGAAAAAAGTGTATCGAGTGAGAATGAGCGAATAAAGAAGGATGCTCGTACTATAGTATTACTATTACCTACTATTATATTACTACTAATACTACTACTACTATTACTACTACTACTACTACCACTATCACTACGATATCGCGTTGCTAGATCATATTGGCAATAGTTTAATCAGACTGGAACGAAATTATGGTAACGAAGTTGCGCTTCTACGAGCAACTACCGTGCATATTATGTGGAAGTGTAAAAAAAAAAAAAAAAAAAAAAAAAAAAAAAAAAAGAAAAGAAAAAGAAAAAGGAAAAAGAAATAGAAAAAAAAAAAAAAAGAAAACACGAAAAGGCATTCGTCCTCCATACGTAATAATTTAGCTTCATGCCGCGAAGAAAGGAATATTATTTCTTCTAATGAAGAAACGAGTATTACCTTCTAAGTAATAACTCGTTTGCTACTCGTAGATTTGTTACTCTTCTTCGTTATTGTTTTCAACATGTGTATTTTTTTTTTTTCTTTTTTTCTACAAAACTTTCGACCATAATTAGTCGAATAATTTCTTCATAAAGTTATTCATAATACAATGTATCTATATATCTATGTATAGATATATGTCAGATGATATGGCACATTTAATAAGATTAACGCATTCGAATTATTTCCGTTCTACTTTCGACGTTGAAAATATTTATTATCCAAAAAAAAAAAAAAAAAAAAAAAAGAAAAAAGAAAAGAAAAAAAAAAAAGAGAGAACAGTTTCCTTCGCAGATATCGTTGATTTCGTGCTCCTACGATGATCGTATTGGAATATTAATCGAACAGCTGGAAAAATTTTTTTGCGAGGAAAGAAAAAAAAAGAAAAAAAAAAAAAAAGAAAAAAGAAATCGATCGAAAACAAGAAATCCTTTTTCTAATAATAATAATTAAATAATTATCGTTGGATCGTTTGGAATTTTGAATGTGGCGGAAAAACAATTACTTTTTTTGAACGAATAAAAAAACAAAAAGAACTGATCGAGTTTCGTGTTTTATTGACAATTTATTTTGACTAGTGTTATCTTATCGTCTTTTTTTTTTTCTTTTTTTTTTTTTTTTTAATATTTATAACGAATCGATTCGTTTTTAATTAAAAAAAAAAAAAAAAAACGAGATCAAGTAGTACGCGTTTTAAAATTGATCATTTGGACAAGTTTCGATATACTTGATTTCTTCGAAAATGAAAGTTTCGAAAGGAAAGAGAGTCATAATGGTAACTTCATTTAACAAATTCGAACGTTAAGTAAATTCGATCGAAACGGGTAATGCAAATGACACGCATTCGTTCGGCCCAACCCTGATCGATCGCGCGAGACTTTTACGCTCCTTTTCCTGTTCCCAGCGGATTTGAAAGGGCACACGGGCAAGTCACTTCAAAAGAGCAATTTACATTCGAATCTACGCGTAATTTATAATCTAGATGTTATGAAATAAAGATCTTTGTTTGAATGATTTTTCAAAAGAATCATAAGGTATCCTTTATTTCTTTTTTTTTTTTCTTTTTTTCTTTTTGACGAATTAATGCGTTCCAAAAATTTTCTCTTTTTCTTATATAAATATATGCCTATATTTGTTTATATTCTTTCGACCAAATAATATATAATTATAATTAAATTTTGTTTACGATTTTTTATTTAATGAACTACAAATGTGTTATATATATAATATATATACATTTTTTTTTTTTTTAATTTTTTGTATATTTTTTTTTTTTTTCTTTTATACACATTATTTCGCCAAACATATATATTTATGTTTATATATATATATATATATATATATATATATATATATATATATTTTTTTTTTTTTCTTTCTTCTATTTTTATCGTTCCTTAATTCGATATGTCTTATCAACTTATTACTTGTTAAATCGTTACTAAAAATTTGCTATTTTGCTGGAATGAATTTGAGATATATATATATATATATATAATATATATATATTTTTTTTTTTTTTTTTTGTAAATTTTCAACGAACAAACGTAGATGCGTATATTAACGTATATACATTATATTTAATGTACGTTGAAAGAGAATAACTTAGTCCGAGAAATTATTTGTCCGGTAAAGAATTTTCAGATTCACTCGAGTTGACTACAAGAAAGATTTATTACGATTTGTAGAGAGAAACGTCCTGTCATTCGGGAAAACGGTCTCTCAAAGCGTACCGTTCGTTGTTCGCCATCGATGAAACGACGATATATTTTGACTATTAAATGCGAATGAAATTGCACGAAGAGAAAAGAAAAAAAAAAAAGAAAGACGAAGAAGTTCGATGACGCGTACTTCGCGATAACATGCTCAAGTGGGTACACTATTCACCGTTACCGAAAAATCATACAACCGTGACGTCACCTTTGAAGAAGGACGAAAAGGATAGATCTACGAATGAACGGGAAAATGAAAAGGTTTATTCAAGTCTATTATCACGTTCGACGAAATCACAAACGACGGAAGAAAATGAAATATTGGAATGCACTGTGAAGTATTTGGGGGTAAGAAATTATTCAAAAAAAAAAAAAAAAAAAAAAAAAGAAACAAATGACAAAAAATAAATGACATTTTAGCTTTTGTTCTTTTTGAATTGTTTTTAAATGCAACGAGATACAATAATGAAATATATTTCATTATTGACAAATAGACACCGTATAATTGTCTGTCTGTTATATTAATTAATAAGAAAAAGGGAAATATAAAAAGAAACGGTAAAGAAAGTATGATACTTTTTTTTTTTTTTTTTTTTTTCTTTTTTTCTTATTATTTTACAAATCACCACGGATTGTTATTGAGATACTAAATGAGTGACGAGCGACGATAAATAAATGTGATTGAATTTAATAATAAATCGTATAATTTTTTTAGGGTAAAAAAATAAACAAAATATAAAACAAAAAAGGGGAGAAAAAATAGATTAGAATAAATAAAATTAACGATAGAACGTCAACTCGGAAAACGAGCTCCCGATCGTGTCCGTGTAACGGCATAATCGAATAAATGGCGGCAAATTGTAGTCGAGACACAATGACACGATGTGGCAATTCATAGAAAACAATCTAATCAGAGAAGCTTGGTGCACGTATAAAACTGGGCGTAAGCCAAACGTCACGTTACTGCACATCCTCTTGCATCATACGTGAATTCCAATATATACATAAAGCTTCTTCTTTCTAAGCAAAATGCGTTTGAAAGAGCGTACGTACGACGTTTTATAAAACGAACGGACCTTACAACGAAACTCCGTTTCAGTTCGTCTGATTGAATTTTTTTTCTTTTTTTTTTTCTTTTTTTTTATTGTTAAGTTACCGGTTTTATCCATCCAATCTTTTTTCTTACTATCGAGGTACCTTAAAAATGATAATTTTATGCAAAATTATTCCACGTTACTGCGAAAGAAATGTATAATCACACTTGACACGATTTATATTAGGTGGACCGGAAAGTAATGTCGTTTCTGTACGCGTCGATATTTGATTGTGATTAAAGTGATTAAAAATCAAAACTTGTTAAAAATTTATTCGTTTGAATTTAATTTAAGAAAAAGCGACATTACTTTCCGTTCCGCCTAATATATTCGTATAAACGTTTCGATCTTTCATCTGTTTTCTTTTTTCTTGTTTTTTTATTTTTTTTTTTTTTTTTGGTTTTTCTTTTTTTTTTCTAGATATTTTTAGGAAACATTCATTATATTACCTATTAAATAAATATTTATGCTGGAAATAATAAATACTGAAGTTATCTTTATTAAGGCTATCATTTTCGGAACTTTTTTTATGGAACTTAATGAAAAACAAAATAGTTGCACATATTTTACATTGTGCGTTAAATGTTAACACGTTCCGTGCCATGTGTACCACCGGTGGTACACGCAGTCATTTTTTTTTTTTTTTTTTTTTTTTTAGTCAAAATATCAAATGGCCCGAACGACAAGTCATGCAAAAATGGCTTGGCATGGAACGTATTAAAAAAAAAAAAATATATATATATATATATACATACATATGTTGTAATTTTATAATTATATGCACATTTTTTTTTTATAAAATATTTTTAATTTTATTCATTGTCAATTTTGCAGGGGTCTGATCCGAGGGTCGCGACTTGTAGAGGAAAATTGCAGAATAAACGTAGCAAATTGAATCAGGAGATAAACAAGGAGCTTCGATTGCGCGCAGGCGCAGAAAATCTTTTCAGGTTGGTCAATGATATCGAAGAAATTAATCGATTTAAATCTTTATGGATTATGATTCGTATGATTAAATTTTATGAAACATATACGTTTTATAGAGCTACGACGAACAGAAAACTCAAGGAGACCGTAGCTTTGGAATTGAGCTTCGTCAATTCGAACTTGCAGCTGTTGAAAGAACAGTTGGCGGAACTGAATAGCTCGGTGGAACTCTATCAGAATGTTGACGGGTTAGTTTTTCCATCTAATTCCAATATCTTCTTCAAATTCTCTTTTTAACTCATTTAAGAAATTTTTAATTCCTTTTTACACGTTTGTGATATCATTCGTATACGCTAAAGCATTATTTTCTTTTTCTCTTTTTTTATTTTTTCATTTTTTTTTTTTTTTCTCTTTTTTGTTTTTACAGAGAGGATCCTGTAATGCCAATGATACCTTTGGGTTTAAAGGAAACCAAGGATATAGATTTTCGTGATCCATTCAAAGTGAGTATTTAACTTAACGATTAATTTAACGAAACAATTAATATAATTGTTAATCATCGTAGAATTTCTTCATTATTCGAGCGGAGGGACCTCAGGATTATCGATAAAATCATCGGGCATGGCTTTCTCCTTGATTTGATCAACCGTTAACTTTCTATCAACTTTCTTTCTTGAATTTTCAAATATCTTAGAAAAATCAAGCTCAGAGTCGATTCTCGATGGCCCAATCTCAAGAAATTCTCTCGTAGACGTGAACATTTGATTTTTTATGCTGATCACAGCATTATCCTTTCTCGTAGGATTTTCATTTTTCGTAGTCCTTGAGGTAATCGTGGTTCCATGTAACATCATTGAAGGATGTAAACGAGGCATCGTTATGACCAAACTACCGGTTGTTACGTTCCGTTTCGCGTTGCTCTTATCGACGAGAATCTCGCAGGGTAGAGTTAGTTGCAAAATTTTACCCTTTATCGTCACTCTCACGTACGTTGGTTGAATGTCGACGTCTATGTAAGACGTGTCGAGGTACCTGTAATTTTATTCAACAGAGATTTTCTTGTAATATTTATTTTCTATGGATTCTTTTTTTTCTTTTTTTTTTTTTTTCTTTCAAATACAATCACAGAAAGTTCTTCTTACGTTTTCAATATAGAAATATAAAGAAACGAGTGAAAGTTATGATTATTTAATTAACTTTCGTTGATAAATAAATATATATATATATATATATATATATATCAAATTTTTTGAATTTTTATATCTCATATAATATTATAAATGTATGCGTGTACTAGTATCTACTTTGTCCTTTAAACAGTTTTGATTTAAAATTTATAGAAAAAAAAAAGACCAAAAAAAATGAAGTTAAGAGAATCCATAAATAATTTTGTTTCGATTTCAAATCGAAGAAAATTTTCAAAGTTTAAAAATTCGACGAACAATCGATACGTACGACGAAAAGAATTCAATCTTTTTTTTTTTTTTCGTAATCAACCATTTCCTATGAACTATATCTTGTATTATATATTCATGACCATAGGAAAAAAGTTTCTTTGATAATACATTTTTACCTGTAAACACCAACGTCCAAGATCACGTTATCCTGATCGTCTTCGTCATTCAATGTAAACGGAACCTTCGGATGATTCATATTATAAGGCTTACCACTTGGACTGAACAATTTTGGCACGTATTTTTGTTTTTTTCTTTCATCCGAAATCCCATGTTTCTTCTCTTCTGCTTTTAACGTATGTTCAGCGATCGCAATGCGATCTTCCGGCGTGTGATAACTCTTTTGTTTCCAAAATCTTTCATTTTCCGCATCCTCGTTTTCCTTCGATAATAGATTTGACATTTTGTCAAGAAAAAGAAAAAGAAAAAGAAAAAAAAAATATAAAAAAAAAAGAACGAATAAATAAATACGACAAAACTTAATACTTAAATATACGTACTTCTGTTATTTCCGTGATCTTTAATTCTTCTTTCTCGCGATATCGCTTTATCTGAGCCTCTCTTATCTTTTTATAATTATCATAACCTCTGATAACGTCTCCCTTTGCTTGTGCGTATATTTGCAAAGACTTTATCCGTTCGGATCTTAAAATTTTAATCATATCGAGTTCTTTAAGCTGTGGCAATGTTGAAATCACATATTCCCTGTATCCCTCGTAATCCGTACAAGGATTTCCCGTCAGTATCAATTGTTCCAAATTCTCGTTATATCTGGGACACCGTAAAGATTTCGTCTTTTTTCAATATTCCTAAATTATTCCAATCGATTTTAACCAATCATAACGTTCTCATTATTACTCAATATCGTCGTTCTTATTTCAAATATATTAAAATATAATCTACCTTAAAGTTTTGACGCTTCTCAAATCTCCGATAAAATTTATTGTAAGATCCAGCTTTTTCAAACTTTCGAGACCTTGTAAATTCTCGATAACTTCAATATTGTTCAATGCAAGATTCAAGTATTCCAATTTCTTCAACATATTGAGATTTTCAATCTTTGGTATGATGTTGTATTGAAGAAGTAAGATCTTTAAGTTTCTACAGAGTTTGTCTAAAAGTTCGATCTTATCTATGTTCTCTTGATGCAACGATATTTCTTCCAAAGTTGATATCTCACCCTCGTTATGCTCTGAACGTTTACGTATCAAATCAATAGTGATTCGTACCATATTTTTTCTTTTCCTTTAGAAAATCTCTACTTCTTTTTTTTTTTTTTTTCTGATAGTTCTCTAGAAGAATTTACAATTTCGATAAACGTTGCTGAAACACTACTGTTGTCGCACTTTCTTTTGGTTGCCACGTAAATATCGATTTAATAAACCATTCGGATAACTGATTGGCTAAGTATATTCCTTGAAAGTATTTCAAATTATTCAATTAGATTTCGTCTCTCTTGAAAATTTATTCGTTCATGTTGAACCGAGGATAAAAAAAAAAAAAAAGAAAAAAATAAAAATAAAAATAAAAATAAAAATAAAAAAAAAAATAAATAAATGGATTTGTTAATGATATGAATATATTTATGTTTTAGGATTTTATCCTAGAGCACTATAGCGAAGATGGGGAGAATTATGAAGAAGCTATTGCCGAACTTATGGAGACAAGACAGGTAAGAAAAAAATTCTGTTTGAATCTATCACACGTGCTATATAAGAAAAAAGAAAAAATATATATAATCTCTATATATAGGATGTATCGTATAATATAGAAAATTTACTTAACAGGTAGATTAACAATATATAAAAAAAAAAAAAAAAAAAAAAAAAAAAAAAAAAAAAAAAAAAAAAAATAATGATGAAAGAAGTCTATGCAACTTCTCTACTGGTTATATTCATTTGTTCTTTTTATCATCAAATATGTACGATAATAACTTCCTTATCTCTAAAGAAAATTCTCAATCTGATTACGTTGCAGTAATAATCGTTATAATTTAGTTAATTATAATTATATATACTTTAATAACCCAACGATTATCGATGATTATATATATCCTTGATAATATAATAATAATTATAATTTTTATAGATATAATTGTAGTATAATTATGATGCAGTTATAAAAACATTTATATATGTATATATAGATACGGTATATATGCTTTTATACGTATTATTTCTTTAAGTATTAAACATGCAAGGAAAAACTAAAAAAAAAAAAAACAAAAACAAAAAAAAAAAAGAAAAAGAAAAAGAAAGTTGTTTTGGACGAATATAATGTTAAGAGATGATACGCCGTATGTATTAATTATTTGACTTTGCGATGACCTTGAACAGTATTGTGAAAGTCACATTTACATTTTTAAGTGGGATCCTATATTCTTCGTTATATGTCCTTGTAACTGATATTAAAACTTTAACCTACACATGTATTTTGCATAAGCAATTGTTGAATTATTAAGCTTCAAATTTGGCGAGTAGTTGGGTTTAAAAAATTTTTTTACAATACTTAAAAAAATAATTGCGTGCATAAATATCCATATAAATCTGTATATACTTATGTAATAGTTGTAAAATATTTTTTCTTTTTAAAAAAGGTAACGAACATCGTGAAAATTTATTAAACTTCTTCAATACTTCAAACAATTATATTATTTTAATTATATTAGTTTAAATGTAACAATTGTCAGAATGAAAATGATTATGAATTAAAAATATATGTAATGGAATACGTATTTCTTTTTTTTTTTTTTTTTTTTTTACTTAAACTCTTTAACTCTATATTAACTTAAATTTATATTATTTCTTTTTTTTTTTCCTTTTCTTTTCTTTTTAAGGCAACGAGAACACCGACAAGAGACGCAGCAGGTATAGCCCTGCTTTTGCGTTATTATAATCAGCTTTATTTCATCGAAAGACGCTTTTTTCCACCTGACAGAAGTCTTGGAATACATTTCGAGTGGTTCGATTCTTTGACTGGCGTACCAAGTCGTCAACGTACTGTTGCATTTGAAAAGGCATCGATTCTGTTCAATGCTGGCGCACTTTACACACAGTTGGCCGCTAAACAAGACAGACACTCTACTCGTGGGTTAGATCAAGCAGTCGATGCTTTTCTTAGAGCCGCTGGAACATTTCGATATATTCATGAAAATTTTACCAATGCACCGAGCATGGATCTTGGACCTGACATGCTTGAAATGCTCGTTCAATTAATGCTGGTATACTTATTATACGATTTTATAGCATGCATATCCGACGTGCTTAGTAAAATTTCTTTAACTATGATAAAAAATTGATCGAAGTAAATTTCATACAATTTTATAGATTATTCGTATATCATTAGGTGGATAATATAGTTCAAAATTTCAATACGATCGTTTGAAAATTTTCCGAATGCCGAATATTTCATTACAAACGCATTTATTTTCGAAATTAATTAATCGATTTTATAGAAATAATACATTCGAATCATTTGTGAAATGTAAAGAACGTCTTCTTTAAAATCTCGAAAAATAAATTGGAATTAATTTATTGTAAAAATTATTCTAGTTGAAAATTAACGATATCGTTGAATCGATTTCATTGAAATTTTACGATATACTTTTCTAAAATACGAAGATATTTTGCTGATCGTCAGTATTCATGTTATATATATATATATATATATATATATATATTTATTTATTTATTTATTTATTTATTCGAATCTTTTATTTCAGGCACAAGCGAGGGAATGTCTGTTCGAAAAGTTGGAACTACAATCGAGAGAAGGAAGAACTATCGACATTTCCTTGGATTTAGCTCAAGAAGCTGCACAAGTAAATTGTTTCTTGTTTTTTTTTTCCCCACGATAATTTCAATAAATCTATAATTAATTAATAATTTATATATCATCCTATTGAATCGCATTAAAGGTTGCCGCTGTTTATAACGACGTTCACGCCCTGATATCTCGGGAACCAGTTCGTGATTATGTCCCAGAAACTTGGATCTCTTTGATATTGGTTAAACGCGAGCATCATTTAGCACTCGCTCACAAACATTTAGCTGCTGGTTTACTTGATAGACCGATAGCTGAATTTCGAGTAGAAACGAAACTAACATTGGAACATATTCAAAAGAGCGATGGGAAAACGCAATTGGAAGTTACCGTGCCTAGAGATGACAACGAAAGAAAACTTTTAGGTATATTGATTATGGTTTATTACTTTTTTTTTTTTTTTTCTAAGAAAAATCGTCCTATTAATATTTAATTGTTTCAAATGTTTCTGCCGATAAGTAATACTATCAAATATTAATAATATTATGAATAAATATTATTAAATGCTCGTTAAGTTGATAGTTCTTTTTTTTTTTTTTTTTTTTTCCCCATAAATTTTTATATCTTTATTATTATAGAGAATTTTGCAATATTTGTTATTCTCGATCAGTGTTTTGATTTGATTATCATGAATTATATCAATTTTGCATTTTCTATAATAAAACAAAGTTTAAATTTCGAAAATGCGGTTTATTGTCTTCGATAAAAATACTTAACGAGATACTAAATTTAAATGGTTTACTAAATTAAAAGAAAAAAAAATGTATGTATATATATATATATATATAAAATTTATAAAGACTTAATCATATAGTTTGTTTCAATATATGTACAAAGCTAATACATTTTATAAATATAATCAAATTTAATATTAATTAATTAATTAATACGTTATAAATGTAATGATACGTTTTGATACGTATACGATATTAAATTTTGTTTCTTTTTGTTTTTCGTTTAATAACTTTTTTTTTTTTTTTCTTTTTTTTTTACGAACACAGGAAAAGCACATTTAAGGGAAGCTCTGGTTTTGCACGAGGAAAGCCAACGGCTACAAAGAATGTGCAGAGAATTGAAAGGCAAACAGGCGCTGGCGAAGGTCTTGAAAAAAGGACACGAAGCCACGCTCGATATGTATAATAAAATTGGCGACGAAGATGATTTTCGGGAATTATTAGATCCCCCAGATATCATTGGTAAGTATAAAATATATCATTCTACTTTCTTTCTTTTTTTTTTTTTTTTTTTTTTTACATAAAAATAATATCACAATATGTAAATAATAATTGCATTAATATATAGCGTCTACTAAATTTCAATTGAGCATCACACATCCGGATTTTGGCCAACATGGAGTTGAGGATCTATTTAGATCATTGGGACCAGTAGCTATATTTTCTGCAAAAAGGCATTGGACCGCACCGAGAAACGTTCAACTTCAAAGAGGACCAGACGGTGAAGGTTTCGGATTTAGCGTGCGCGGTGATTCGCCAGTAATTATAGCTGCCGTTGATCACAATTCTTTAGCTGAAGTGAGTGATGATATAATTTTCTATAAAAAGAAAAAAAAAAAAAAAAAAAAAAAAAAAAGAAAGATATTTTTTATTTTCAAAATCTCATCATATAAACATATATATTTGTCTTACAACAGATGGCTGGTATGAAGGAAAGTGACTTTATAGTCGGTATCGGTGATAAGGATGTGAAATGGGCTTCTCATGAACAAGCCGTAAGATTGATAAAACAATGTGGTGACTTCATTAATCTAAAATTGGTCACACCTATGGATAGAAATTACATGAAGGTAATACAATTAATTTATTAATTATAAAAGATTAATTTAATCCTAGTTGTACCTGTTGAGTTTAGAATATTATAGATCAACTTTGAATTCGATTAAAACAATTTGCGCATTGGATTATTCATGAACATTTCTTTTTTTCTTTTTTTTTTTTTTTTATATAAGGAAAAAAATTGGAAATACGTTTACATACATATCGATTATTATTTCCGAGTGTTCAGAAAATATATAATATTTCTTTTCGAATCAAAATTATACATTCAGTATAAATGACAGTCGTTCAAAGTAGCCTTGATTATAGAACATCCCGAAGTGTACAATTGGAAATTATTTTGAGATGTTCACAACTATGATTAATTTCGATCGATATGTTATTAAATCGACGTCATAATCGCGATTGTGATTATTCGTCAATCGTGATTAATAAATTCGTAGTAACGTAATCATTTCAGAAACCCGGAAAGCCAAGTCAGCATGACAAAGGTAGCGTTTCAGCTAGTAGTTCATCGGGAGTGTCTTCTGGTCAACCAAGTCCAGCTGGTTCGGTTACAACCGCTCACGTTACAAGGAGATTACCATGGAATCCTTTTAAGAAGACGGTTAATCAACGAGACAGCAGGGATCTTACATTTGACAATGTCATCTTAAGATGATCGTTGAGAAATCAAAAATTACCTTTAAGGGCACGTAGAGCCAACCAGCTTTTAGTTGCGTGCCTCGCATTCGGTAGTAAGATGGTACTTACCATCGTGTGTATTTATGTATGACACAAAGAGAATAAATAATCGGGTATACGTAGATTAGATCGAATCGTGTCTTTTTGAAAATGTATATATTTATATATATGTATATATATATATATATGTATACATACATGTACACTTGTGTGTGTGTGTATGTATGTGTGTATGTATATATACATATACAATACATCTGTATAATCCTGTCTTTACATCACGAACATTTGCAAATGTGTTTTCAATATAAAAACTCGATGGATTTGTAGATATTATAATTATCGTTTAGAATGAAATATAAAGGCTTACGCGTTAAGAAAATGTAAACGTTATACGATCATTGTCGTCGAATTGTAAAATGTGTGCAGTTTATTATCGATCGTATAAATATCGTTTCAAATGTGTAACAATAAATAGGTATATATAGATTCGTAATTATAATCTCATGTATAGTTATGTGTTATATATACATATATATATATATATACACTATGCCAATGTTTGTCATTTTACGCGATCGTAGATTTAATATATACCTATACATTACGTTTGCATTCGTTTATTGATTACAATTAATTAATTCTTTCAAAACAGTATCAGCGATAATGTAAATAGAGAGAGAGAGAGAGAGAGAGAGAGAGAGAGAGAAAGAGGAAAAAAGAGAGAAAATGAATGAGAGAGTGATGTCACGACTCAACGTATTCTCATAAATATTCTATATATTGGAAGTTTCCATTGTCCTCATAGAGACACTCGTTATGAGCATCAATTACTTTTTTGTAAATTTTCTATCTGTGCTTACGTAAAATACTCTGTAAAATATAAATTGAATAAAAAATATCTTCGATTAATAAATATGTAATATATTTATGTTAATTTATTTCAATGTTTTCTTTCTTTTTTTTTTTTCTTTTTTCTTTAAACATTCTGTATACATTATAAGTTTATAAATTATTAATTGCGATTAATTATATGTTCACAATGAAACGATTTATTTACGTGTAAATAAATTGTTATCAACAAATCACCCGTGTGAGTTGATTTATTTATTTACATAAAAAAAAAAAAAAAAAAAAAAAAAAAAAAAAAAAGAAAAAAAAAAGAAAAAGAAAGAATATAAAAAAGAAAAAAAAAGAGAAACAGGATGAGGATAAAAATTTATAAAGAGTAAAAGGGTTTCGTTATTTATGTGTATGTATACATATATATATATATATGTATATGTATGTATGTAGGTATGTGTAAAAGAAACTTACAGGAGAAATTTTATCTCAACTGTAACACGAAGAAATTTGACACGTCCTTCGCTCATTCGAGACCTTACCTTATGGTGAAACGAATGGAACTTTACACATATATAGAGAAAGAGAGGAAAAGAGAGAGAATCTGTGAAAGATATTGAGAGTCGAGGTGACACCGTTGAGGGCAATGTACTTTCGTTTCATCGAACGTCAGAGAAGAAGACTTTTTAGGGTCAGTGGAGAAAGTCCAGCAGCAGCTGTTATTGCACCAGCTTACCACCAACGCTCCAGTTCAGTACACATCGATGCTCTTGGATGCAGTCACGTGCGATGTTCGCTCCTCTCTCTTTCTCTCTTTCTCTCTTGGAGAAAGAGAGAAAGATGTCTTAAAAAAGAAAGAAAGAAAGAAAGAAAGAAAGAAAGAAGGATAGAAAATATTGAGCGTCTCAGGAGAAATAAGAGTATGGAGGTATTGTTAGATTTTTAGATATGACATATAAAATTGGCTATGGGGATATATATATATATATATATATTTTTTTTTTTTTCATTTATTTACGCACTACTGTTTTCTCGTTCAATCTCATTCATTAGTTCCATTGAAATTTGTGTCAATGTGTATCCTGAAAAATATGTCGTTTAATATATTCATATAAATTTTTTTATAAAAAAGATTTTTATATACAATTTTCTTCATCGATTATTTAATTAATCATTATTTTCAAAATGATATTATATCGATTTTAATTAATCTATATGAATTTCAATTAATATATATATATATATATATATATATATATATATATATATATATATATATATATATTGTATATCAGAATTGTAATTCGTAAATTACGTATCATGAGTTTCCTTATTAATGATTGCATATAAATGATTGCTATATAATTGCTCCTTTAAAATGACTTCACGTATTAAAGTGCGTCGTAAGATTGGTCAGTTTAACAAGAAAACACGCGAATTATACGTAATACATGTCTTACAAGGTGACGCGTATCAATTATGAAACTCTCTATAGTATAGGATGCAGATAGAATATAAATAGAGGGATATCAGTTACGCTCTATTTCCGCAATAACTCGAAGCCGTGTCTTTGTAATATTTTCTTTATATTCTTCTATGTATATCTTTTTTTTTTTTCTTTAATGTCTTTACATCCGGATCATCACACACTCTCTCTCTCTCTCTCTCTCTCTCTGTCTCTTTTTCTTCTCACTGTCTCTCTTTTTTTTCGTTTTAATTTGTAATAATTTGTACTAAATATATTATCCTATTCTAATGAATTCCAAATTTTTTTAATTATCATATAAATTTTATTCTATTGCATTTTCTTTTTATCATTATTATTATTATTATTATTAATATTATTATTATTGTTGTTGTTATTTTTAATTTTGTATTTACTAAGATTTATACCCCTTCAACATTTTGTATAAAATTTTTTAATCATACGGGATAATATATTTAGTAATAAAATATATTATTCTCTCTCTCTCTCTCTCTTTCTAATTTTCAAAATTCGCTGGAAATTTTTAAATTCACAATTAACATTTATTGAATGATCCATACGTAAAAATTTTCTAAACGTCATTCTCCATAAAAAAATCAAGTGGTATTTTACCTTATACGAATTGCGATACGTCATTGAGAATTTTCAAACATTTCTTACTTTCGTTGTTACACAGGAAAGAAAGCGGAAGCACGTCTGTATAATATATGAATATATTATTCTTTTATTTATTTTTTTTTTCTTATTTTTGCTTTTTTTTTTCTCCTTACCTCGGTATAAATCATCTGAACGTCATTCCCGATAAAAATCGAGTGATATTTTATTCATTCGAAGTGCGTATCGTCTGCAATAAACATTTCTGCTTTCATTGTTCCATAGGAAAAGAAAGCGTAGCATGTTTATATATAAATATTTTATTCTTTTTATTCATTTTTCTTTTTTTTTTTTTTCGTGTTCCAATAATTTCTATTATTAGATCGGCCAATAAGTGATGTTGAAATTAAAAAAAAAATGTTTTCTTTTTATATCTACAACATTGTATTCGATATTTTTCAATGAAATTTCCGACATGTTTCATCAGTCAACATAATGTGCTCTATCGCGACCCAAATGCAACTCAGTTATCGTCACGTAATTTGAATTTTGAAAAAATTCATAATTTCGTAATAATCAAATGCGAATTGACAAAGGGACGCTCGATTAATTTTAAGGAAGAAAATGAATTAATTCGAGATCAAATAAAATCGGGACGTGGAAAGGAGAGAGCCTCGTCGAGGTTGGACTTTCGCTGACCCAAGAAACGATGTCACGCATAATAAATTATATAATTGATTTTTTTTTTCTTTTTTAAAAATCGATTTTGTTGTGATACACTACGACAAGATAAAAAAAGATTTAAATCTCCTTTTTGAAAGAAGAACAAATTTAGAAGAAAAAAAAGAGAAAAGGAGTAAAAGCAAATAACGATTTGGACAATTGTCGTAATTGTATAATATTTTTTTTTTTTTAATTTAAAAAAAGAGAAGAAAGGAAAAGAAAGAAAGGAAGAAAAAAAAAAGAATTACTTACAGAAAATTAAAATGTTATATCAGCTTTTAATATAAATATTTAATATATAAAGTTTTTGAAAAATTTGGATAAAATGAATGATATGATGAATGAAATGACTTTATCGCACGGTTTCAATGAAATTTATCGAGATTTATGTATTAAAAGAAATTCATATTAATCGACATTTTGAAAGATTTGCAAAAAATATATTTATCATTTATCAACATGACTACGTGTTAATCGATTAGTATATCGTTCTTTCGCATTAATCCTTTTTCGCGAAGTTTCGCAAATTTCAATTTTATTTCGTTTGATTTAGGAAAAAAGAAAAAAAAAAAAAAAAAAAAAAAAAAAAAAAAAAAAAAAAGAAGAAGAACTTTATCGAAGTTACGAAATTATTCGAATATTTTTATAACTCGTTTATATAATAATATTTGAAAAAAATAAATGGATATAACGAATTATATAATTTTAAAGGAGAAAATTAATATATTACAATTTTCAAATGGAAATTTTTAGTATGTTAATACCGTTCGATCTTGAACGCAAACCCAGACCTATGTCGTGACGATCTTCGTCATTCTTAGCTCAGAAAGGAAATCTAGTTCGTCCCCCACCACATTAACGTGCGCTAGCTAGGACCTTTCACCATACGCCAAGAAAGACCACTTTATGAGTTAAGAGATAGTATAAGAGATAGTAAAGGGAAATTCTTCATTCGATTGCAAAATAATAGGCGAACAAAGAGCAAATTATTGTTTTCATATACGTATACCTTTACATTCTTTTTTTCAAATTTCTCGATCGGTCCGTTTACGTTTATCATTATTTTTCTTTTTTTTTACTATTTTTGAAAGAAAACATGACGAAAAAAAAAGAAAAATAATAATTCCGAATATTCGGATTTAAATATGAATTATCGATAAGTTTCTTTCCTTTTTTTTTTTTTTTTTTACAACTGAAAATATTCCAAGAATTTTCAACTTTTTATTTATCCCTTTATCCATACATTTCTATTATTGTTATTCGAATTTCGTGATAAAAATGAATAAATGAACATTACGATAACTCTCTCTTTCTCTCTCTCTCTCTCTTTTTTTTCTCTTTCATGTTAATTATTTTTTGATCCAATGGTAAAGTATCATTTTTCTTCTCATTCGACTATTAGCACACGTCTCGTAAAATATTTAATATCTTTCAAAAAATCTTCTTAATGTAAATTGACGTATTACAGATTATAGGCCGTATATATGATCAAATCGAACGGAAAAAAATTTTTATATACTAATAAAACAACGATTAACGTAATTACATCTATTAACGTGGAATTATTTATTTTTCAATTTGTTTTACTGTCTTACTGGAAAAAAAAGGAAAAAAAAAAAAAAAAAAAAAAAAAAAAAAAAAAAAAAGAAAAGAAATATTCCAATATACATATGTCAATTTTTCAACGCCAAGAATTTATCTAACCCTATAAAGCTTTTTTATTGAACCCCTCTTATACCAGACAAACAAATTTTTCGATCACCTCACTGGCAACAGAATAATTTAACTGTATACATGAATATAAATATAAGTTGGCCAAACAAAATAGTAATCTGATCACGTTTCGTGGTTCACCCAATATATATATATATACATACATATGTATATACATACATATATATATATATATATATATATATATATGTATAAGTAGGATATTCATGTGCTTTTGAAAATACATAATATTATAGAAGCGCGAATAATTCGGATGAAAAATTGAAATTGGGTCTTCTGTTTTTCTTGGGCTATTTTTACGATCTCATTTGAATGAAAGTACGAAAATCATACGAAAAAAAAGGAAATAATAATATTTTTCGATGAATCTCGAGAGGTTCGTTCAGATGAATAAAAAGCGTGTTCGCGAGTTCTCGATTCAAGGAGATAAAAAAAAAGAAACAAAAGAAAAGAAAAAAAAAAAAAAAAAAGAAAAGGAGAAAAAGAAAGAAGAAAATAAAAAATGGCCCTGATATTCCGAACGAAAGTTCGTTCGTTGGAGAAAGCAAAATGAAAGATTACGAGAAGAAAGTGAATCTTTGCGCGTGAGAATGGCTTCGTGATCTTTCGGGGAAAGTAATACGAATGTTTTCGCCAATTTTCGACCATTCCATTATTTCTCTTAATAATAAATTCAACGGGACGATCATTAAATACAATATTTTTCAAAATGTTCTTTCTTCAAGATTTAATCATTGTTTCGTTTAACGAAGCATGATGAATGTTACAAATAAGATCTACATTATAAATCATTTAACGAGCAATTTTCTTTCTCTCTCTTTTCTTTTTTTTTCTATTTTTTTTTCCTTCGAGTAAACTCAAAAGGAAAATAATACATTATATGTAACGTAGCAAATAAATAAGAAAAAGTTCTACAAAAATATGACATTCAAAATGTAAATGATCGATCGTTAATCGGAAATTTATATTTATTTTTTTTTTTATAGATTTACATTTCAAAGTATGATAATCAAGTGAGCGACATTAATAAACGTTATTAAACTATCTGATGCAATTTCATGTTTGAACTGAACATTGATCCATGATTAAAATAATTGAAACACAATTATTTATACTAAAAGCAGGTATTCCACTAAGATAATATATCTTTAGATATTCAAACGATAAGACATAACATATGTCATAGATCAATACGTAATTAAATGTCAATTTATTCGAAATATATTAACAACGTTATCGTCAATTGAAAGAAGAAGAAAAAAAGGACCAAAAAAAAAAAACGAAAAGAAAAAAAAGGAAAACAAAGAAATAAACGTTTCGAAATTATAAGGTCAAGCGTGATTGGGAAAGAAAAAAATAAAAAAGAAAAAGATGTTTTAGAGCTATCAATTATTAATATTTTAGAGCTATTAAAACGTCTGTTACGTTCGAGTGTGATTAGAAGAGAAAAAAAAAAAAAAAAAAAAATAAAAAAAATAAAGAATAAAAACAAAGAAAAAGTAGAAGAAAAAGAAAAAGATTATGATGATGATGACGACAATGATGACGATGATGATGACGATGATGATAAAGAAATGAAGAATAGTCGGATATAAAGCATGTAGGTGAAGGTCCTGAGAACGGCGATGAGCAGTGGTAGCGTACGAGTTGAGGATCCCTCCTTAAATTGATCTGCCGACTAAGCAAGCAGGTTATTTCGTTTTAAGTGACTCAACGGCCAACACCTCTCTCTTTCTCTCTATCTCTATCTCTCTCTTTCTCTCTTTTTCTTTCTTTCTCTCTTTCTCTCTCTACCTATCTATCTATCTATCTGTCTATTTCTATGTCTCGATTTGAAAGGTCCTTCTACTTTTTTTTTTTTTTTATATCAGTGTATCCAGTTCGGTGCATTTTAAATTCGATTGATTCATCGATAATATCTCGTGAAATGAAGTTTTAATCGATCATTTAAAAGAAAAAAAGAAAGAAGAAAGAAAAAAGAAAAAAGAGAGAGAGAGAAAGAGAATCGAAATCATCAAAATAAATACATTCGAAGAAGAGTGAAAGAAAGAAAGTGATCAGAACTGCAAAAGAAAAGAAACGTATCGTACGATTGATCCTTTTAATGAATTAAATTTATTTATTGTTAACGTTTGAATGAACGCGCGTGTTGAATGATAACTACAGTGCTACGAAATATCAGATCAAAAAGAATTTTTCCCGATCTTTTGTGGAAATCTTTAACGTCGCCGTTAAATAATATCGAGTGAGTATAATTGAAATAATTTAAAAATTAATGATCAAGAAACGATCTATCGTTTTTTGATTTGATATTTTCTATTAAGTATTTTCTTCGCGCGGGAAATCCTTGAAGGAAAGGCTTCGTCGTTACTCGTTGAGTGAACGTGCAATAGAATGCAACAGCACGCATGCTCTTATGCCTATTAAATTTTACGTTCACGTTTTCTAAGCACTCTAATCGCGTTAGAAACATGTCTCGAATTGTCGATGCTATCGAAGAGATATTTAAAAAGGTTTATCCTTAATAGAAAATACAATATCGATTAAGACGTTTAAATAATTTACATTAAAAATATTAATTCGAATAAATGATTCGTAATTGAAAAAAAGAAAATAAAAAAGGAAAAAAGAAAAACAAAAAAAAAAAAAGAAAGAAAAGAAAAGGAGAAAAAAATTTCTAAATCTTTAGCCATTATTATATAATCTCAATAACGTTCTTTTATATATATATATATATATATATATATATATATATATATATATATATATATATATATATATATATATATATATAAATGAGTTATAGATATAAATACGTCTTATTGTGATCGTAATTTTTCAATAGTAAAATCAATAATATTTAATTCGCGAAACAACGTGCGAAATTAAATTCAAGATTAATTAATAATAACTCGAATCGAAAAATTTAATTTTCATAATATACGATTTTAAATCCTTAGAATTTGTTTATTTTTTATGAAAGTGTTTCTTTTTCGATTTGAACGTGGTAAAGGTAGATATATGTAAACGGACCGAACCCCATATACCTTTCGTACATCACATCGTTTCAAATAGAAAGCTGAAGCCTCGTGATATACACCTCCGTACATACATACATATATACATACATATATGGATTATATCTACACACACGTTCGTAAACTTATTCGTACTTCCTGCGGTCGTATCACTTTCGTTCTCGTCCAATACCGCGTGTGTCCCGGATAAAGCCGGTTCCGTTCTATATTCTCATCATTTTTTATATTATCATCATTCAATATAACGATACAAAATTCTTTTTTATTCGAATTACGAATCGTTTTTGAAATGATTATGTGTATTTCTTTTTATGTCTCTAACTCTTTATGTTTCTCTCTTTCTCTCTCTCTCTCTCTCTCTCTCTCTCTCTCTTTCTTTCTTTTTACTCACTCTCTCTTTCTCTGTTTTTATTTTCTTTTTATACCTATAACGAAGAAGAGGAGAAAATATATTTCGAAAGGTGTAACTCTCCTTTTACGATTCATAACCCGAATCTGGAAATACCAAGTCGAGTTTCACTTTTGCGTTGTGTAAAATGAATGCTTGCAATCGATACGTTACGATTGCGAACAGTTCTTTTTTTTTCGTAACTGATAACGTAATTAAAGAGATTTTATTTGATATCTTATTTTTTTTTTTCTTTGCTATCTATATATCTTCTCTTATCTTTTTTCTTTCCTTCCTTTTTTTTTTTTTTGTTTCTTTACGTTCATAGATTTCACGTTCGGCCGGCTTTGATAATTCACGTCAAGACAGTGTTGTTTTTTTTCTATTTGATATTATTTGTTTATCCCAAGAAAATTATTTGTTATTCCTTCATAAAAAAAAAAAAAAAAAAAAAAAAGCAATAACGTAGCTAATTACGTGTCTCATTTTTGCTATCATTAACGAACAAATATTGAAATATTGTGAGTATTAAAATTTATAGGTTTTACGTTTAATTACTGACATCTTCGTTTTATCTAAAATTGCGCTTTCTTTTTTATTTTCTATTATTTTTTTTCTTTTGTTTATTTGTTTATTTTTTTCTTTTTTCAAATAAAATTTATTTATTTTTTCTTTTTACACAAAGAACGTACTTAGTTACGATTTATTATCTACGATAAAATTAAGTAGCATGCCTCGAACGGCGAAATGTGCTTGATACGAAGTTGGCCAATAACGTGTCTTGGAAAAGCTTTGGGAAAGAAAATAAATTGCCCTCTTTTCCTGTTTTCTTTTTTTCTATTTTCTTTTCTTTTCCTTTTTTTTTTCTTTTTTTAGAATCTCAGCATATTCCGTAAC
>NC_062192.1:5362081-5364581 GCF_912470025.1 Vespa velutina | reverse complement strand
TACAATATATAATATAACGTTGTTAATATTAAAAGTCAATTTAATTTTTATATATAACGTAATTAAGTATAAAAATATAATATTTTTTTTAATAAAAATAAATATCCATACCTATAAAGTTTGATACGTTATTATCATAAGTAATAATTTTGCAATTATTTTTATCTTTTATTTTAAAACCTAAACATCTAAACCGTTCATCGGTTGTGTAAAGAGTATTCGTTTTCAGAGAACTAAAATATGGTTGTCCACTAAATGGATTAATGAAATCTGCCCAATATCCAATCATTTTTAATCTCGTACAAATATCTGATGCAGCTAATACAAACTATAATAAAATACATTAATAAGAATTGATTGTTTGTAATCCTTTTAAAAATTTCTAACATTCTAATTTGATGAGACAATTGAATCATTAAAAAAGAAAAAAAAAAAAAAAAAAAAAGAAAAGAAAAAAAGAGTATTAATACTTACATATTTTGCCAATTTCTCAGTTTCAGTTATTTTACTCCATCTTAATGTTTTAAAATCAGATTTTTGACTTATAGTCACAATAGTTAATTGTGCAGCACTTACATCCAAACAACCAGAAAACAATTCTTCGATGCCCTTCCTTAATAGAAGCGGACATTCTTGGGCAGTACAATGTAACAATGGTCGTTTTATATAAGATTTCTTTTTTAATCTTTTATAATTTTTCTTTACATTAACGGTATTAGCATCTTTCTTTACATTAACGTTATTAGAATCATTTTGGGTAATGGTAATGAATTCTGTTTTGATATGAGTAGTAGTAGATGAATTTACCCAACCAGGACCTATGCTACCTGGTAAATAAAATCTAAATCCTCTTGGTGTCAACAATTCCCAATTGTTGTTAGTTTCAAATTCACCATTATCAGTTGCTATAAATAATATACGTTTGAAAATTCATAATTGAATAATTATTGAATAAAGGAATTGAATTTTATTTAATGATAATATATTATTATGAAATTAATAATACCATCGATGGATTCTCCATTTGCATTGATGATTTTATACAACGTTGTATTATTGTCGCTGCTCCGTCGAGAATAGAAAGCTTGATAGGCTACATTAAAAGATTTCAGGTTATTCTTTCTTCCCACGTATTTTACACAAAACATCTGAAACGTATGACAACGTGTTATAAGTTTATATTTTTGCAAGGTCAACTATTTCTAGAATATGTTGAACAATTATTTTTCGAATGTTTTCTTTTTCCTTTTTTCTTTCTTTTTTTTTCTTTCTTTTTTCCCTTCTTTTTAACGCAAATACACACACGTAAACACAGAACTTATGTATTTGTCACAATTAATATTTGATTACCATTGAAAAGCAATTTACATACTGGACGAAAAATTCGTTATTCAAAAACAATATGCGCACAGAAAGTTATCTCCTTTCTCTTCTCGTCGAACTTCGTTAAATTTGTTATGTATATCATATAACTTTGTCAATGAACTTAACTTAGTGGTGCCAAATACGAAAATCTATAATTTTCAAGAGTCTAAGTTGGTAACCCTGTTATATCTACGTTTAAAGAATGCTGATTCATTCTTTCGTTTCAACGAATCACAAGCCTGGAATATTTATTGATTCTATAATCGGTGGATTTCTATTGGTTAACATTATAATTGTAACGACCAATGTTAATTCACATTTCAATTTTCATGTTCTTTAAAAGTTTCAAATTTAAAGTCATCAATATAGATGGATAATTATTTTAATCGACGTTTATTTTAAGAACGTAAATTATATTTTACTTACCAAATTTCAATAATTTCTTCGTGATCCTGTTTTTTTAATGAAAAATTTTTCTAAAACGTTTCTAAAATGGTGGATACGAGGTACGAATGAATCGCGTAAGTATTTATAACGTTCGTTAAATGCGTTTAGCCTAAAAAAAGAGAAAAAAAAAAGAAAAGAAAAGAAAAGAAAAGAAAAGAAAAGAAAAAGCAAATTTTGTCATAAACGAGATTAATTCAATATTTTTTTCTTTTTTTTTGTTTTTTCTTTTTTTTTTCTTTTTTTGGATTCTCAATTCTCATTTGAATAATAATAAAGTAAATCGTAATAATAGGAGAGTAAAATTTAACTGACGTTTTATTTCGCTTATTATACATATTATCTTCTGTTTTACACGATTCCTTTGAAATATTTATTTATTAATAATTCGCTATCGACAATATTATCCGCAAGAAGCTTAACAATGATAATGTAACAATGGCAAAAAGAAAGGAAAAAGAATAGAAAAAAAAAGAAAAAAAAAAAAAACAGAAAAAGAAAAAGAAAAAGAAAAAAAAGGAAATGGCATTCGCACGACAAAATTTTATTATTTTTATTTTTATTATGTATATCGTATTGCAGGGTGCACTGGCGCTTTTGAAGAAATATCTAAATATTAATGTATTCATTTAAATTGAAGAAAAACGACGAGTCTTACGTGAATTTACCGAAGACCCAATAAAATGAATTT
>NC_062192.1:5349581-5352081 GCF_912470025.1 Vespa velutina | reverse complement strand
AGATCTATGAACAATCCTAATGTTTTCCATAAAAATCCGACTCGTTACTGTGAAAAACAGAGGTTTTCATACGTTTTGAAAAGACATCTCAGTTTTTCCTAAAAATAAATATTTACTCTCATTAAAAGTTGCATAAAATGATATTGACCTATAAAATGTTCTCATCGTTATCATATGGATATATATGTGTGTATGTGTGTGTGTGTGTATGGGTGCATCTGATTTAATGATAAAATGTAATATAAGATTAATGATAAATTTTATGAACGTTATTTAACAAATTATAATAGAATAAAGATTAGTACGATCGTTTTCGAACGACAATATACTTTTTTTTTTTAAATTCGAAAATCATTTAATAGAACCTTCGATCGTAGAGATTTTGCGCTCAAACGAAATAAAACTTTTTGCAAATCAAATTGAATAATCATTTGCAAATGACATTATTATTAAAATTCGTTTACAAATCAAATTCGCACTTTTGCAAGTTGAGTTCTTTCTAAAAAAAAAAAACTTGTTTTCTCAAGTTCCTTTTTGATAAAAAAAAAAAAAAAAAAGAAAAAAAAAGAAAAGAGGAAACAAAAAAATGAAATGTAAATTTATCGTTAATATCAAATTTTATCGTACGTAATAGGAAGATGTAGATAAAATACATATTTAATGGTAATTATCAATTCATTACATATGGAATTTATAATATGTTTACAAGTGGATGTAGTATGAAAAATGCATGCAGATACTTAATAATGTATATAAAACTTAATCTATAATGTTAACTCCTGAAGCAGCTGTTAATAATTCCATATAAATATTCATGTAATAAACATTACATATTTCTCTCGTCGGGTAAAGTAAAAATGAAAAACAATTCTACATTTTTACTAAATGCATAATCGTTAGATCACATCGATATATTTAACGTGCCTGAAATTATTATAATTTACGGCTAAGATTTGAATCGAGTTTGAAACAAAATATAAACTCAACGATGATTGAACCGATAATATTGATTATTGATGATACGAAATTATAATTTTAAGTGCATTTAAAAAAGAGAAATGAAAAAATATCCTATCGTCACTTTTTATTTCACAAAATCGAAAGACGTTGGATCTTGAAGAAAAATCTTATAAAAAAGAGAAAGAAAAAAAAAAAAAAAGAAATAAAAAACAAAAAGACTTGTTTTGCAAAAAAGGACGAATTTGATTTGCAAATGAATTAAATTGTGATTTACAATAAGTATAATTCGCATTGAATAATCTGTATTGAAAAATAAATATAATACCTATACGAATCTATGCATAGATAGATAGATACATACATACATATCCATTAATGTCAGAAAATATTTGATAGTTTGAAAACTATTGGCTTAATACTCCAAGATGTCACGGGATTTAATACGAGATTATTTTCGATATGACATATCATGAAAAATCATGATATCCTTTCTCGTAGCAGCGACATAATAAATTCACGAGCAGCTGCCACCATTGGTATTGAAAATATTTGAAATAGTCATTTTTATTTCGTTTCGATAATATTATTTCTTTTCGGTGCAATGATCGAAAATCGTAAGTTCGATCTCCGTTATCTCATCCGAACATTTATTTACTTCCTTACGGCGATATCACTCGAATCTTTTTCAAAATGTTGCGATAGCTTTTGATAACAGGATATATAATCGATTAATCGTTAATATCTTGTTTCAAAAGAGACATATTTGTTCTATGTACATACATACGTAAGTACGCGTGTATTCATTAGTATATTATTCGTTTTAAAAAAGTGACATACTATAAAGCTCTCGCAAAGCTCTCTTATGTAAAAGTGAGGAAGATTCGAAATCTTCGTTCAATTTAATATATTTATGCTATTAGTGGTAAAACTTATTACAACGGGGATGAAGAAAGAAGAGAGGATGAGAGAACGAAGAAATGATTTATGACATTTCTTTCCTCTCTCTCTTTCTCTCCCTCTTTCTCTCTCTCTCTCTTTCTCTCTCTCTCTCTCACTCTCTCTCTTTCTCTCTCTCGTTCTTTCTAATCTCACTCGAGTCCTCTCCCTTATGGCAAATATTTTTCGATTAATCCCCGTACAATACCAAATTTTATTTACGTTTGAAAGATATTCTCTCGATCATTTAAGAGCATAATATCCCCATTATAGTTTTTAGTTCTCTTGATTTTCTTTCTTTTTAATTTTTTTTTTAGTTTTTGTTTTCCTTCTTTTTATGTGATTTCAATAATTAATCAATATGTATTACGAAAGTAGATGATGAAAGTAAATGATCGTTTGTTATAGCCCCGATGGGAATTATTGAAGATCGAAGTTAAATTCTTATCTTACGTGGTCGTAATTATTATTATTATTATTATTTTTTTTTTCCTTTTCCTTTTTCTTCCCGTTCATACTATTTTTTTCTTTTTCTTTTTTTTTCTTTTCTAATTTTTTCTTTCTTCTTCATCGACGATGTACATACGTATGTATTATGTAAGTA
>NC_062192.1:5327081-5342081 GCF_912470025.1 Vespa velutina | reverse complement strand
GTATGTTATAAATATTAATCACAATAGTAATCACTAAGTTTATACCTATGAAAAAAATTTGAGAAATAATTGACTTTGATTTTGACGAATCGATAAGTCGATAGAATAGAGGAAAAATAAGAAATAGATGTGCGTTTTTTTCTTATCTACGATATAATTTAATTTTATTAGCGTGAAATTTTTACGCTTATATCCATTTCGTAAATTAATTGAGATAGAAAAATATATCGAGTACGAGGGGGCTCGTTTTGATTTTTTTTCCTTTTTTTTTTCTGTCTTTTTTCTACGTTTAAAAAGAAAAAAAAAAAAACTGTTGTTTGAAAACTAATTTTCTATGACTTTTTTCATTTTCGGATTTTTCTTTTTTCTTTTTCTCTAAAAAACAAATTTTTTCATTTTTTAAGCTAAAATTCCATTTGGAATTCAACCATACATACACACACACACACACACACACACATACACACACATTTATGTATACAAAATCGGTAAAATCATAATAGGTTTAAATGATCTCGTTGCAATAAGATTACATATGATTATCACTTTCGTGTGCCCATATGTCATTTCTAAGAGAAACTCTCAAAGTTTGTTACACATTACATCACATTACACATAGATACGATGTGTGGGAATTATTTGTAACTCGACAGATGTCCAGACGATAATTTAACTCTTGCTTATACCTTATTCAACCATATATTTTCTATGACCTTGGCCAGTAGTCATTCGTTTCTTGAATTTTCCGTTTGAAAAGACGGTATCATTTATATCTATCTCTATAGGAAGAAATTATAATTAGTTAAATAGATTGACCTTGGTAGAGATATCATGAAACATCTGTCCCTTTCTCGATTACATTTGATTCAACGTCAAAGCAATTTAATTATTTTATATTATTAGCGTTGCACGAACTCGGCATGTCTATACGAAATGTTATATAGGATTATATTCTGTTAAAAGAAAAAAAATCTTTCAATATTTGTGAAACAATGCTATAATATGTCCAAGATACGAATGTCCAATCAAAGAATTGGCTTAGACGAAAAAAAAAAAAGGCACGTGAAATGTTTTGACGATAATGTTAATCCAGTAACGTGAATGAACTAATATATTGCCTTTTTGACGATAATTGACCGATAAAAACTTTCAGAGTTTTTTTCTTTCACTCTTTTCTTTTTTCTCTTCTTTTTTTTTCCTGCCCCCCCCCCCTCCTGCCCCCCCCCTCCGAAGTGATACGTATTCACGAGCGCATATACATACACATCGCATGTAGTCATTGTGCACAATGGACCATTTTAAGAGTAATCGGACTGTAAACCTTATGTACCTACATATGTATAGATATATGTAAATTCATGTACATATATGTTCCGTATTTAACAATCGAGATATTGATGATAACGAGATGGTCCGTTTTCCATAAGATATTCAGGTGTTCCCATATACATAAATGCCACACCTTATATAAACCAATATAAGCATTAAAAATACCGTACTATTTGTTTTACTACCAGATTATGAGAAATTCAAGAGAATTCAGAAAGAGCTTGTGGGGTTTCCTGCAATGACGTTGCTATTCTCTTCCTTTGTGTTGCCATACGATAAATAATGGACGATTTGCGGAGCTAACAAGTGTTTACACGTAGCGTTAGCTTAAATTATTGGTACATTCATTACCGGTAGGAAATTCTTTTATTGGTCGGACGTCAAGTATCTAATGGACTAAATCGATGTGTCCGTTGACTGTTACTTTTTATTTCAAATGAACGTAGATTTTACTTGTTTGAGGACGATTGGGGAATTGAAAAAAAGAAAAAGAAAAAGAAAAAGAAAAAAAAAACTAATAAGAGCTTTCAACGTTCCGCAAATAAATGTGTCGGTTGATTTATTATTAATGGTAAAATTATCGAACAAATAGAAAAGTCAGATTTACGATTATAATAAAACGTTATCATTACGAACGTTTTAATTAATATTATTTTCGTTTCATTATGTGTTCATTTATTTGTCGTGATATTAAATAAATTTTAAAATAATAACTGTTCTTTTTTAACTTATTTTTTTTTTTTTTTTTTTTTTTTTTTTTTTTTTTTTTTTTTTTCCATGTACTCGTCGAATTGACAGATTTGACAAAAAGTAAATTGATAGTTTTGCGATTAATACTAAAGAACGAACAAAAAGTATATAATGCAATGAGTATTTCAAAAGATTATTAAATTCTTGGAGATATTTTTTCTTGATTTACCTTTTTTTCTTTTCATTTTTTTGTCTTCTTTTTTTTTTTTTCTTTTTTTTTTCTTACAACGTAAGCTTCGTAAATAACGTGCATTATATTATCTTCCGTATAAAATAATTATCAGACGTTTTCTTGTTATTTCACAATAATTGATTCTTCGTACGTAATAAAGTTCCACGCGTTGTATTAAGTTTTTATTGAAAGAATAATAAGTTACACAAAAGTTACCGCAACAGTTTATTAACTCTTCATACTACTTTGTTATCATTTTTTAAATATTATATATATATATACAATGGATTTTTTAAATATCATTTTAAAGCTTCCGTATTAATTGTGTCCGCTTTTGAGAAAACTTTCGAATAGGAAGTTTGATCGGTCGATCGGGTTCCAATTAAATGATCGGAATCGCCGATTAAAATTTCAATAAACCATGAAAGTATCGAGGAATGAAATATCGCGGTTCTCGTCTTTTAAAATGTGCAAAAAGCTCGTTTATGTGGTGAATGGAGGAAAAAGAGAGTTCCTTTGACCTATCGCGTTTTACTTGCTTCTTTTTCCTCGGGCCATGGTCGTTGGCCTCGTTCCGACGACTATTTTCTTTTACTTTTTTACCTTCCTCTTATCCTATTCTTAACGAAAAGAAATCCTGAAAAAGTTGTGTGTCGGATTTTCGTGATGATCGGTCCTTTTCAGAGATATGCTTCATACAATATCACGTGATTATGATAAAACATGAGATACACGAGAATACCTTTAAACTCAATGATAATCGTAATGACGATGATTAATTATTAATATTCTGATTAATTATTCTGAATTTTTAATTTCTATAATTACCGATTATATCAATACAATGATTATGTTCACGTAATCCTTGTAATTATTATTTTTTCTTTTTTCTTTTTAATTATTCGATTTTTAAATTATAAAAGAATAATACATTTTTATAATCGTCAATAACAATAACAACAACAACAACAACAATAATAATAATAATAATAATAATAATAATAATAATAATAATAATAATAATAATAATAATAACCGACATTTTTCGTAGTATGTAGTAAAAAAGAAAAGAAGAAGAATAAATAAATAAATAAATAAATAAATTACTTTTCAATCAATGATCGGATACGTCTCGTATATTACTTAAATGATCTAAGAGCTTTTTTTTTTTTTTTTTTAATCGTACAAGTAAAGTATCATAAGTGATAAGAAAACGATCGGTAATATACGGAGACATTATTACTCTTACTATTTTATATAATTAGATATGTATGTATGTCGAAAGGAAACCATGAAACATAGAAGCGAGACAAGGTTGTTCTAGGATTACGTTTAACAAAGAGTCTCGGAAGTAGGACCGTGGCAAATGGTTCAGCTTGCATGCGGAATCGCGTTTGAACGCGGCGATAAGGATTTTGATAGACGCGGATTGTGAGAAGAGATGGTGGAAGAGTGAGGAGTGAGGCCAGATTGATGGGAGGGTGAACGATATAAACGATACATTACCCTCGGTCGATACCAGACGACTCCGAGCGAGGTCGACCTTGTTTCCAACGAGAATGACCGCCCTCGCAGATACGTGGTCACTACGCCAAAGGGCTTGGAGAACCTCCTCGGCCACTCTGACTGAAGCACGATCTGTCGTCGAATAAACGACGCAATATGCATGTGGTTCGTACGTCGATATGCAATTCTCCGGCTTTAAACAAAAACGTATAACAAATTTTTATCAATAATCATTTAATGTATTATTATTGTTCGTTATTTAATGTTAATTGTTTAACGAGAGTATTCATATGAACGTATCTCCCGTAAATGATAATTATTACTTTATCTTTAATGTTATATTATAACGTCAAATATGTATATATGTATATATATGGACATACATTATATATATTTATCAAATATGTATATATGTATATATATGGATATACATAATATATATTGTGCCTGTACCACAAAATACATGGTACATATTCATTTACCTAGACAAAGACATATATTAAATGTTATATACATATATATATATATAACATATAAATAGATGTTTAATAAAATGTGTGTGTATATAATATATATATATATATATGTGTGTGTGTGTGTGTGTGTGATGCTAAGAAAGAAAATAATATTAAATTGATATTTTGTTTTATTGAAAGTTTTTGAAATTTACTTTGTTTGATATTTTTTTTTCTGATGTTTATCTGAAGTCGAGATATTAGAAGTAACGTTGATTTTTATATTGAAAGAGTAAATAAATGTTATATGAACAATATCTCTTTGAATAAAGAAAGAAAGAAAGAAAAAGCGATATTCTAACAGGAAATAAATCATACGGATAAGGAAATTTTTTTGATGAACGATCGGACGATAAAACATTACGATAATGGATATTCGAATAATGCATGTATTTTTACTGAATTCATTTCGAGATAAGAAAAAAAAAAAAAAAAAAATAAAAAAATAAAAAAAGAGGAAAAAAGAAAGGAGAAAAAGGAAAAGATTTCATATGTTTACATGAATATGATTACATATATGATGGATGCTCGAGAGGATGTTTACAAAAATGACAGGAAGGAATAGATAGAAAATATGAAAAAATAAGCATGTAATTTCTTTTGGTCATTTTTTTTTTTTTTTTCTTTTTCTTCAACTACAGTTTACGAGCGCGTCGTTTTTTTCCTTTCTTTTTCTTTTTTCTTTATTTTTTTTTTTTTTTTTTTTTTTTTTTTTGTAATTTTCAGCAATCACCGAGTTTTTCATCATCGAGAATAGATATAAAAAGAGAAAATAAAAAATTCATTATATAATTGATAGGATTAAAGTGAGTAGATATATATTGGGTAGCGATGAACAGAGAAAAAAAAAGAGAGAGAGAGAGAGAGAGAGAGAAATATTCCGTAATTAAATTTCTAATTATCAAATTTTAGTGGGATTATTAGTTCGAGTCGTATTATCACGATATCGTCTATTATACATGTATATATGTATATATCGCGATATCGAATATAACGTGTTATAAGAGGGAGGGCATCGATCGTTTCACGGTCGAACACGTATCATGGCTCGATGCTTGTCAATGGCCAGCACATATGCCTGATTACTGGACTAGGAACGCTTCGATGCTCTTGCAAGTCCTTTCTTACCCTCACAGTGTATATGCATGCGCGCGCGCGCGCGTGTGCACCACAAGGTACATGGTACATGTTCACCTACCTAAACAAAGACATATATTGTATATCTATCATATATATAATATATATATAATATATAAATAGATGTTTAATGAGTTGTATATATATATATATATATGTATGCATATGATGATATATATATATATATATACGTTTGGGTTTATAATATCGATAAACCTTGGAAGATAATATTTTCGTTGTCAGTGGCCACGATGGTACAAATTTAGAATGTTTTGTATTTCCTTTGATTTTTGCTTTACAAATTATGTGTAGGCAACAAATGAAGTTCTATTTAAAAAAAAAAAAAGAAAAAAAAAAAAAGAATTAAATGTCGATGACTTCTATACTTCGAAGGATACAATTATATATCTTACGTAGGTTTGTAGACATTTTTGAAGATCTCAGACGATATCATTCTTTTTCTATCTTTTTCTTTGTTCTGTTTTTTTTTTTTTTTTTTTTTTTTTTTTTTTAGTATAAAAGACCATTCTCCTTTTAGGAAATTTATTTTTATCGACAAATGTAATAGGGATACCTATATCATTTTTGCTGTTCAGTCTTATTGTTGGATATAACTCAACCATTATATATATATATATATATATATATATATATATATGCACGGGGGGAAGAAATATTATCGGACGATAAACGTTTGTCACTATCTCGATCTCGATTTCTAATTTTCGATCGATTGTAAGCCAGAAGATAGGAATCCTCTCGTTTTTCTTTCTTTTCTTTTCAATTTCATCCTTTTTTCTTTTCTCTCCGATTCCATCGATCCGATTATTACACTCAGGAAGAAAATATCGAGTTAGCGAGTTGATAAAGCGCGTACGCCAACATTTGCTTCTACCTATTTAGATACATACTAGGTATGTACTTGCGTATGCAATATATGCGTGTCACTTGGGAAGCATAAACCGTGAAAATTAGATTTTCAACGAATTTTCTAGATTTCTACTAGGTAAAATGTAGGCGAGTGCATCTAACCTTTAGCTAAACTCTTTCGAACGTAAAATCTTCTCGGACTTGTCTGTGAAAATTTGATTTTTCTTTAAATTTTCCCGTAAACATAGGTGAAATATTTTTATGTGTGTGTGTGTGTGTGTGTGTGTGTATTTGTATGTGAGTCAAAGGAAGTTTAAACGAACGGAACTTTCATTCACGATCGATGACATACCGTGACCTTATATATTCTCCGAATGTCGTCTATTTTACACGAGGGTAGTTGAAAAGTGTGAAGGGTCGAAAGAAAATTTTGAGATTGGCTACGATAGTATTTATATGGCGAGAAGAGAGGGAGAGAGAGAGAGAGAGAGAGAGAGAGAGAGAGAGAGAAAAGATTTAAAGCTGTTCATATGACTTTGTTAAAATTCTTTCAATTATAACTTAAATTTTTCATCGTTTATATACATACATAGTTACATACCTATATAATAGTGAGTTAAGGGATAATTTATCGTTTCTATGATTAGACTACTCGTATTTTTTGATTCATGTGAATATTAAATTTTTTGAAATTCTACCAGTTTAAATTTATATCATCATTTAATAACACGTCATTTCTATCGGATAATTTATGTATATGTTTCTAGAATGCGTATATGTATGTATATAGAGTAAAACGTATTTTTGATATACAAATATGAATAAAATAAGAAAAATGGCTAAAAGTAATGGTCAATTTGTAAGAAGCGAACATCGTATGAGTGATGGTACGATATGGATGTATCATATGAATCATGAACGAATGAAATATGTGAATGTCCGTATAGGGTAAAAGTCATCTGATTTTGTATTGTATGACGTGAAATACAAGTTGTGTATATGAATGGATATGAGAGGGCTATCTTTCTTATTTATCATATTAACTATATCATTCATATATCTATATTCTTCTCTTTAATAAATTATTTTTTACGTATAAAATTTGTTACGTATATATATATATATTTCGTTAGAAATAAATTTAATAAAATATTTATATTTCTCTCCCTCTCTCTCTCTTTCTTTTTTTCCATCTTTTTTTCTATATTTCCAAAACTGAGTTTTATATATATAGAACATATGTATATAGAACATATAATATGTATGTATATAGGATATATAATAAGCTTCATGTGTTCGTAGACGTCGAAACCGACGTTGCATGCTTATAAAACCGTGAAACTGCAAAAAGGATTGTAAAGTTATCGAACAAACGCGCCTTGTTTCCAACGTAACGCGATTTTCCAGATATACGTGTCGACTTTTCACCCTTTCCATAATCCTCTCGTTAACACTATTCCCACAAGATCTCAAAAAATCATCTTACTTTTTGTTTTTATTATTATTATTATTATTTTTTTTTTTTTTTTTTATCATGTTTCCAATGAAACTCTGTAACGTAATAATTCGGTATAATAATGGAAATAAAAAGCCTCTTTATAAATACGTTACTGTTGAAATTACCGTGAAATATTTTTCAATGACAATTAAATATTCGATCTTTTAAACATTCGTGAACGTTCAATAATACTCTCTTATAATAATATATTTATATTTAAATATATTTTAAATACTGTATAAAAGTGATATACTATCTAATATTTATATAGAAAAAATAATTATATATATATATATATATATATATATATATATATATGTATATAAATTATAAATAAAACATACGATATATTTGATTAGTATTTAACATTAGTCTATTTCATTTTTGCTTTCTTATATGTTCATATATTTAATTTAAAATTTTTATTGTATTTAACAATTTCTTTTCATTATATATTGTTATTATATTTTTCTATTTTTATTTATTTTTCATATTTATGTTATAATATTTATAGTATTTAAAATAAATCTATTACCTTTCATTTATTTATATATAATATATGTATATATATATATATCTTATATTATATTCAATAATAATAATAATTTCTTCATATTTATAATGTTTAATATTATATCTCCTTTCTTTTCATTCACTTGCATATTATTATACTTTATCGTTAACACAAATCCCATTTTATTTTACAATAATACCTCAATTTTAATTGCATAATATCTCAAGCTAACGTAATAAATTAATTTTATTTAAATTCTAATTCTTTCCTTATCTTATTACTAAAAGAAACGTAAAATTTTATTGTCCGTTACTATCCAACGTAACTCGTAAAAGCTCACCGGGATTTTATTGCTCTTACATGAAGGAGAAAGTAAGAAAGAAAGAAAGAAAGAAAGAAAGGAAGAAAGAAAGATACGCATCAGGAGAAGAAAAATTGCACGTAATTGATCACGACATATCACGAAATATTATTTAATTTTCAGCTTGGGCTCATCCACGATGAGATTAGAAAATCCTAACATAAGAATAGATATTTTCTCGGCTTCATACTCGTAATCATCCTCGTACTTCGTTCGCACAGCCAACTCATAAATCTTAAAATCGTACTAGCGGACTTCCTCGTAATTTAAAGGCGGATATATCCTTGCTCGGGTTTGCGTGACAGAACTCGTGAAACTGGGTTGACGTGCCACTGACACAACCCGAGGACGTCGTAAAGCTTTGAGAACGAACGAGCACCCTGTTTCTAAATCCGCACTACATCCCCCGTCTTAGCTATTAACCCTTCGCATAATCCTCGTGACATCATGATTCTATATCTCTTCTATAAGTTACGTATTGTGAATTCAAAGACGACGATGAATTTGCCGCGTAGAGAAAAGAAAAAGGAAGAAAAAAAAAATGACAATGTTTATTTGTTATGGCACGTAGTGATTACAGGGCAAAACTATCATAATGGAGAAATCCATTTGGAAAAGTAATGTAACAAAGAGAAAACGATAAATGGCTATTAAAGTATTTTTTCTCTCTTTCTTTCTTTTTTTTGTTTTTTCTTTTTCAAGTTTTTACATTAATGTCTTCTAGTCTCGTATTTGTCGATATGAAACAAAAATATTGGATTGATCAATAAGCTATGAATCAAAATTTTATATATATATATATATATATATATATAAATTTCGACATTAATTTTATTAGTCGATCTAATATCATTAGATAAGTCTAATTAATATATTATTATTAATTTAATTTAATATAATTATTAATATAAGAATAATTAATATATTGTACGATATGTCGCTTATCTTTTTATCTAAATAAACGTAATAAGTATTATTATACGATTGGGGGATGGGGTGGAAGAGGAGAAGAGCGAGGATAAAGGGCAATGAGAGAATGACACGTTTAATTTATCACAAATTGTTTTTATAAAATCTAGTTTTTTATTTATTTATTTATTTATTTATTTTTTTTATTTATATACTTTAAACGATACGACAGTAGGAAGATTCTTTAATGAGCAAAAAATAATTTATTTCACGACGCGAATAGTTTGAGGTTTTAATTAGTAATAAGTGTAAGACGAAATATTATAACAAATCAAAAAATAAAAGAGAGATAGGGTAAGAAGTTTTGTAGTGGTGGTAGAAATTGTAAAATCGTTTGAGCTTTATTCTTCTGTGAAATTTAAACTCCCTATCGTTCTTTGATATCGGGAATTGGATTTCTTCTTAAAATTATTGCTCGATCTTAAATTCTTTTCCTCCTTTATTCTTCTTTCTTTTTCCTTCCTTTCGAACACGATGCTTATCAATTTCTCTGTGAAATCGTCTCGTTCATTGATCTGTAAGCGATCTTTGCAATATCTGTCGACTATTTCCTTACCTTGAGTTCTTTAAAAACGATTTTTGCCTAACAATTATTCTTAAAGTTAGGAGAACGGTTTTGTATTAAATTTATGTATATATATATATATATTTTTTTTTTTCCTTTTCAAATCTTTGAATACCTTTTCAATTCCATGGAAAGCGGGATACTTTTTAAATTTATCTTTCCACTTTTATGAAAAATTCTAAAGCTTTTATAAAGGGTTAAAGTTTTTTTTTTTTTTTTGTATATATTAAATATTTAAGAAATAAATGAATAAAGTTTAAATAAGATTTGGTTGTACGAACGTACGTATGTATGTACGTCAAAAGAAATGTACATTGAATTTCGCAAGAAAAAAAAAAAAACAAGCCATAATTCGTAATCCTTCCTTCATTCTTTTTATAATCGAAATATAATCAAACGGGAGCAATTATAATTTCTTTTTTCTTTTCTCTCTCATAATTTTTTTCTTTTTTTTCTTTCTTTTTTTTTTTTTTTTTTTTTTTTTTTTTTTTTTTTTAGATCTTCTCGCGACTCATAGGTTGACATTTTTTTCGTAAACGTTCCACAACGATGCATTTATAACGTAAAATTTAAATAAAATTTAATTTGGATCGCTGATAATTTAACTCGACGTGTTACGTCGTGAAGCTTTTATCGTGACATCTTTACTATGTCCAAAGGATTCATGGCTGCTATTTGAGAAAATCCATTCTCACATTTTTCCTTCTAAACTATCGCGTTTTTCCGTTTTCCGGTAAAAATGCTACTACTATGTAACGAGTAAAGTGGATTTTTTTTCGATATTACGAAAAAGAAAAAGAAGATCATATGAAATGATTGAGTGAGTGAGAAAAAGATAGATAGATAAATAGATAGACGGAGAATTGGAGAGAGAGAGAGAGAGAGAGAGAGAAGCCAGAATTAGCTTCGTACAAAAAATAGAGAGACGATATTTGCAAATTTCCCACGGAGATCATAAATTGCGAGCTACTACTCGGTTCTCTTTGGAAATATCGTTTCCATTTTGTGGCGACGATAACATCGTAGGAAGATGAGAATAATAAACGAATAAATAGAAAACATGTGGAAGAGAGCGAGAGAGAGAGAGAGAGAGAGAGAGAGAGAGGAAATGTGATGAAAGAAAAAAAAAATATTTGAGAAAATTTCTTGATACAACCAACTATAACGAAGTGAATTATTCAAAGTAATTAGCGATTGGAATTGTCGTATGGAAATTCATCAACTTTTTCAAAGCGAAATATTAATCCGTCACTTCAAATTATAAATGTCTACGCTTTTGTATTTTTCCGTATATATGTATATGCATGTATTGCCGTTTCCGTCAATAGCACGGAATTCTTTATTCTTTCCCTTTTATCCTTTTATTTCTTTTCCCTTTATAATTTCGCATATGTTTATTTCATAAATTGAGATTATTGTTTAATTATTAATAATAACATATCGTATAATGGAATTTTTACGGGGTAATGTTATTCCTCACTATATGAATGTTATATTAACTCCATGATAATACAAAGGCTAATAAATAAATCAATAAATATATATATATATGTATGTATGTATGTATGTGTATATATATATATATATAAATATATGATAATAATCGGAAAGGAAAAATGGCAAAGAAACTTTCGTTTCAAAATGTTATCTTCTTTCACCCCTTCAAATGTCAATTATGAGTTTTGACATATTCTATATATATATATATAGATTGTGTCTATTGAATAATGTCCGATCAAAATTATGAAATTTATTGATTTTTTTGAAAGGTCAATTTTCTTTCGGGGATAAATTCTTGTCAATAAATTCATCTAATTTGTGACAAGATTTTGTGATAATCATTTTAATAATCTGAAATGATGTTTTTAAATTTAATACTTATTTCGAAATGTCAGATACAATAAAATACATATTAATTTTGTAATAAGAACTTTTGTTTCATTAAACGTTCAAAATGTATATATATATATATATATATATATATATATCGTTGTATTGAAGTCACTCAGATATATATTTTGAAATTTAAATATCTTTATAGAAAAAAAGGGCCAAGGTGTGTGAGGTCAAGTGGCTCATTCGATAGTATATCTTTTATTAATTCAATGGTTGAAAAAATGCTGGTTTAAAACTTGCGCTATTGGGGTAGCATAATACAATAGAGGTCCATCTTATTGAAAAAATATTCCTTTCGAAGTATTCACTTTAGCGATAAACATTTTCAATATTTAATAAAATAAATATTGTTTTCAATATTAACTTTGTTTTGTTCTATTGTATCAGAAAATTTCGAAACGCATTTTCTCTGAGGTTATTGACTCTAAAAAAAAAAAAAAATGAAAAAAAAAAATAATAAAAAGAAAATGAAAACAAAAAAAGAAAGAAAAAAGAATAGTACCGCTGCAAAAAGAATTAAAAGATCTTTAATAATGATATGCCACTTGACCCCTATTGCGATATAAAACTTTTAGAGAGGTTTGTAATCCCCTAAAAGAGGGTTACCCTAAAGTGGGTGAATTTATGATAAGGACCTGTTCCTCTTGACAATAAAATTGTTCTGTTTCGGCGTTTTTCAGAGGAAAATCATTAAATTTTTCATAATAATCCTAATGGCGGGTACTTTTCGTTGAGATATTTTGTGTATACACGTACATATCTGTCTTTGTTTCTCTCTCTCTCTCTCTCTCTCTCTCTCTCTCTCTCTCTGTCGTATATATTTTAATGGTACATCATAATTTCTTCTTGTCTTTGTATACCAAGAAAAGAGATTCCCTCGTCGACACATATCATAAAGTGGTGGCACGTAATATTCGCTTTAGGAAGAGTAATATACATATACATAAACACACACACACACATACATATATACATATATATATATATATATATATATATGTTGAGAGAGAAATTGGCTATATAATATATATTGTATATACGTATGTATATGTATTTCAGAGTACACATCCTATGGGAACAGACATCTCCTAATACAATTTATCCGTTGGCGAGAGGCGTATTAAGCGTGTAATCGATGTGGTCGAGAATTTCGAAAATACTCTTAATGCATATTATCTCACGCATCTGTTTCTAATCGAAGCTGCCGAACGTTATTAGAACGAACGGAGTTTAGATGAAAATTGTCTATCTAGTATAGAGATTGATATAGAGTAAATTGGAGGAAAAATAAAATAAAGAGACAAAGAGAGAAAGAGAGACAAAGAGAGAGAGACAAAGAGAGAGAGAGAGAGAGAGAGAGAGAGAGAGAGAGAGAGAGAGAGAGAGAATGAAGAGTAATAAAAATACAGCCTACTTTTATTTTCTTATTTATTTATAATAAATATATGAAAAAAAGGAGTCCTTGTTAAATCGTTTTTGTCGAAATAAACTCTCATTCTTTTGAGTATACATATTTTATATTTGATTTTTGTTCTTTCAAGAAAATACAATTGACTCATTATAATAATAAACGATACTACAACAGTTTATCTTCGAGATTGTATAAATAACCTTGATTTACTTACACAAACTTTAATATCAAAGTGATAAGGATCAAAGGAATTATTTTGTATCAAAGGGTTCAAGAGGTTTTAATAAACTTTCGAAACGATTATCTTCTTTCGAGATTAATTACACGAGATCGATGCACAGTGGTTTACAAGATTATTCGAAAAGACATTCTTCGAACAAAGGAAAAATATTTTTGATTAATTATCGAAATCATTCGTAGAATAGCGTAATTAAGAAAAAGAAAAAAGAAAAAAAAAAAGAAAAAGAAAGAAAGGAAGAAAAAAGAAAGAAAAAAAAATTTGTACCAATAAGTGCACTATAAGAAATGTAATACAATGATCATGTCGAATTATTTATCAGAAATTTTTCAAAAATTCTCTCTTTTTCGTACAATAGATAGCATATTTTGAACTCCCTAATATAACATAATGCAACTTTAAAATCGTACAGTTATATCCGTCATTGTAATATCTTATTTCATTTTATCGTTAGAAAATTAAAAAGCTAAAGTCATAGACGTCACGTTTTTATCAATTACAAGTTATCTTCTTATCGTTAATATAGTATTGCATCGATATAAATTATAAAAAAAGTTTCACATAAAATAATTTTTTTTCTTATATATGAAAAAAAAAAAAGATTAGCCCATAGAGATTACAATTTTCAAAAGGTAAATGTTTAACGAGATGTAAAATGCAAAAATATTTTTTAAAGAAACAAAAATCTCTCTTCTCCGTTATAGTACGCATATATATATATATATATATATATATATATATATATGTTAAAAGATAATTCGATCATTTTATAATGCAAAATTCATGTCGTGCTATCGTGTTATCAAATATCAATAATATTCTTTTGAAATTCTCAATTTCATACTGACATAGAACGTTAGTCATAATTTATTGTAAACTAGTAGTATGATATCAACAACGTCATACATATATGTACGTTCCATTAGTATAATAATAGCTTGAAGAATAGTAGGTACGTGTAATGCGAGATCCAAATATGTCATTATATTATATTATTCCACTTCTTGGAGCTTATCTTTCAAAGACCCATGAATAAAGCTACATACTAGATTCATCCTTCGTACTTAAAGGAATTCGCTTTTCCTAAACGTGCCATTATTTCATGGCTAACGGTCACCCTAGAAAATAGAAGAAAATTGCTCGCGTTCTTAGTCTCGCTTGAACGGTTTCAGTGAGTTACGTGCAATAACGTTAAGCTCGTTTATCCTTCCAATATGATCGATGCACGAAACTAGGTAAGTAACCACCTAAATGTACGGTGCGTACGTA